>NC_142691.1:12128712-12431742 GCF_056320005.1 Nelumbo lutea
CCTCTTAGAGAACACTCAAGTGATTTTTTTTAATAGTGTGCTTTTAAAAGAGTTTTAAAGCTTATTATTATATGGTAAATAATGTAGTTTGAAAAATGAATTTGGGATTTTTTTTCCAAGTATTCCAATGGTATAAAGATCCTTGGATAAATCTAATGGATGGTGACTGTGTTAGATAGTGATTTCTAAGTGGTTTCTTAGTGTATGACACTGTTGTATGAAATGATTTAGTTGTTATTAAATTTTGCAAGAAAGGGTTGTTTGTCAAATTTCTATTACTTAGGTCTGTAATTTCAGATGTGTTGTTAAGCCTCTTTGCAATTATAGAAAGCCTTTATTAACCTGACCATGTATTAAAAAGCGGAATAAAGATTTCAATCCAAGAGTAGAGGGATAATATGTTGTTATGCCACTTGTGGTTGATATGCCATGTATTAAAAAGCCTTTATTAACCTGACGATTGGCTGATTCTCTAGCTAGGGCTGGAGTTGAAAATTTTCAATTGGAATGGGGCTGTCCAGGACCAGATGGTATCTTGTAATGTTGTAGTTTTGTTTTCTCCTTGTAATCTTGCTGTCTGGTTTGTTTTGTGGAAGCCCTTTCTTATAAACCTCTCTTATGGAGGTCAAATCTTTCTGTCTGGTTTTTTTCTAACCGCAAGGATTTGATCTCCAATTTTCTTTCTTATAAACCTCTCAACTATTGTTTCCCAGAAGGATTCATTCCCTAGGGTTAACCCCTAAAGGAAGGCCAAGATCACCGACCATTGCCCAATTGCACAACCCAAAACTGTAGCACACTCCTCCATTTCAAATTCCATCCCCCCCCCCCCCCCCCTTTTAATGCAACCAAACTGCACCTTGACAAGTTGACTCTCAAACTTGATACTCTTTCCACTATCTCCAAAATTTTCCTAAATTCTCTCACACCTTGAATACCCCTAAACCCCCCAAAATCAATGTGCGATCAGCAAACTACAGGTGAGAAACCACTTGAATCAAACTCCCCACCCTAAAGCCTCCAAAAATATCTCTCTCATCAGCCTTTCTTAACAATTTGCTAAAGAGATTTGGCTTACCGGTCATGTGGTTAGAGGCCCCTAAGTCAATGATCCAAGGGGAATCAGTGGTAGTGGTGACATGGAAGGCAGAAGTTGTATTACCCGATGCAGATGCAAATGAAGTAGAAGGAGTACCACTAACTGAACTGTTCATCTGTCACAAAGCCCTACCATATGACTCCAAGTGATTACAAAAGGAATTCATGATATCTTCCTTGGGGTCAGAACTAGTGAAGTGGTCCCGAGTAGTACCAACAGACTGAGCATCTTGGGTTGCTACATTTGCTGCATCATGTGTTGTATTCGGCTTCTTATGACCTTGCACATTATTCTGTTCTTGGTCCTTCACAGCCCACTTTGGCTTCCCATGAATCTCCCAACATGTGTCACATGTATGTCTTGAACATTGACAGTGGGTACAAAACAACTTGTCCTTATCATCAACCTTCTTGGAGTCACTTTTCTTTCCCATATTGTTACCACCCATTGTAGCTATTGCTACCTATTGGTTCCCCTTAGTTGTAACCATCACACTCCGCTTACTTTCCTCAGATTGAACAAGGGCATACACCTTTTGAACTGAAGGCAACTCTTTACTGCCTAAAATCTGAACTCTAAGAGGTTCATATACAGGGTTTAGCCCCAACAAGAAGGAAAAAACCCGCTGCTGAGAAAGCAAATTCTTATAAGCCTTAGCATCACCATCATGTTTCCATTCTATAGCTTGATAGTGGTCCAACTCCTTCCATACTGAAGTAAGGGCTGAGTAATAGGCTGACAAACTACGGTTCAGCTTGTAATTGGTAAATCTTGGCATAGTGTCTTTGCTCAGAATAAGTGGTTTTGGCATGTTCCCATATCTCACTAGCACTGTCTGCCCACATAAAATTCTTCTTGACATCGGGTTCCATGGCTGGAAGAAGCCAGGACATCACCAAGGGGTAATTGGCATAGGAAACATCATGTTTTCACCTCCCATACCAGTTGATCCATGGGTTGATGTAACCCTGGATGAGACAGAATCATCATTTTCCATTGAGAGCAGCACAAACTACAAGTCAAGAAACTGACCTACAGATGCACACAACCAGTCCCCACTGAATTAGTACCTTTCACAGTCTCAGTCTGGGCACTAAACACCAATCCAATCACAACTGAAATGCACAGCAGCACTAAACAGTTCGGGAGCAATCAAACAGTCCAGAAAAAGGCAATGAAATACTGTTGAAATTCATTAATAGCAATCAAACAGTCCAGAGATTTAAATCTCAGTCCCCATTGGGCTACCCACTGCACACACCAACAAATCACAGCACATACCTGTGTCAAAGGGGATCACACACCCCTGTACAGCACCTGCCCTAGTGTGCAAATCCAAGAAGGCAAGCCTTCACAGCATCGGCCAAAGAAAGAACAGGGCCTTCATAGCATCGGCTCTCTCCAACTAGGGTTACCTTGGTACTACGACCAAGGAAGAACCCAGAAGAAAACAGAAACAGTAGTTCTACACAATCCGATTAGGGTTTCTTGTCTTCACTGTCCAAGAAATCAAAAAACTGGGTGGATGGATGTGATTCTGAGGAGGAAAAAAGGACTCCTATCGCCCAGAACCTTGCTCTGTACCATATTTTCCTTCTAGAAGAGAGAGAAATGAGAGAGGAGAGGAGAAAAGAGAGAAGAGAAGAGAAGAAGAGAGGGAGAAAGGTTTGAGAGTCAAAAAGTATTGTTGGCGGCGCCCAGCTTCTTATTTATAATAACTTAACATAAAATAAGTAGAAGATTACATTTATACCCCTGGCAGCACACCCTAATAATAAACTACTTTAAAAAAAAAGAAGAAAAGAAAAGAACAAGCTGACAGCATCCTAGGCTGACAGAAAATCTAATATATATATATATATATATATATATATTAAAGGAAGGCTTTCAGGTGCCCCCCACATTCAGACTCTTTTTCAAATTTAGACACATGGCATTTTCTGAGAAGTTGCTGTTAAAGCTCACAGCCCACTACCACCACCCCCACATTCAGGCACGTGGCTTTTTCAAATTTAGACACATGACATTTTCTGAGAAGTTTCTATTAAAGCCGACAACCCACTACCACCGTTCAGACAAGTGGCCTTCTCATTTTCTAGAAAGCTAGACATGTGTCAATTTCTGAAAATTCTTGCTAAAGCCCACAACCCACTACCAAGCTACAACTCTCCACCATTCAGACACATGGCCTTCTCATTTTTCTAGAAAGCTAGACACATGGCATTTTCTGAGAAGTTGTTGTTAAAGCCCACAACCCACTACCAGCATTTCCAATCCATTCCTAAAAAAATGCAGAAAATGCAAAAGTGGTTATCCACAACCACTTCTGCCTACATTTTATCAATCTTAGTTAATCATTAACCCTCTACGTATTATAACAAAAGAAAACTATCCATATTCTAATAATTATTAAAAAACTATTTTTTGAAATAAATATTTATTGAAATTTTAATAATTATTTAAAATATTAATAAATATAAATTTAACAGTATTGATTCCATAATGTAAATTTAATATTACTGATTCCCCGTACTTAGTACGAGGTCATTCACTAGTATAAAAAATAAGTGAATAACACTAACAACAATAATCATGGAACAATCCTCCTTCTCATACATAATTTATAGATTGTTTAGTGACATTTGTTTGCCTAGAAAAAATAGGGGTTTTTAGAGAAAGCTTGTTTAGTGACATTTGTTTGCCTTTGTAATTCTGCCTTAGCTGCTCTAGGCTTCACTACATCCTCTGATGTACTTCCTCTTTTGGTTTCAATAAAAGTTATCTTTGTTCAAAAAAAAAAAAATTATTAAAGATGCTAGTACAGAAGATCTTGGAATAATTTATGATCAACTGTGGATCTGATTGTTGGGAGTCATTGAAATGTAATTACGTAATTTGGTTTGCATTGATGGATGCTTATTTTCTTTTAATGAAAATTTACTTTTATACCATCAAAAAGGGAAGATGAAATTTATGATTGGTCTTTATGTTAAGATAATCTTTATGAATGCATTATTACTATTCATGGTTTGTACTTTGTAAAGTGTCAACTTTGCATAACTTGGTTGCTTTGTGCATTTGCAGTTTGTTGCCTTCCTGTATAACTTACATTGTTCATGGCTTACTGTTGATTAAACAAATTCTATGTCAGGCATTTACTGCAGAGTATTCTCTCATATGTAAAATTTTTTACTATAAAAAGCCATATATCTCATTCATGGATGGCATAACAATGGGATTTGGAATTGGACTTTCTGGTCATGGTCGGTACCGGATTGTCACTGAGGTATTATTTATTGTAGATGGTATGGTTATGATATAAATTTCTCCTCTAATTTTCATTTTATTAGATTTTTAACATTCTTTCATTTGGGGATTTACTTCAGAGAACAGTCCTTGCCATGCCAGAAAATGGAATTGGCTTATTCCCAGATGTTGGATTTGCTTACATTGCAGCACATAGTCCAGGAAGCGGCTCAATTGGTATGCCTTTTGATTCTCCCTTCCCTTTACTATTATGATTGTCGTTGTTATGTGCATGGAATTGATCCTTTAACCCTGATGCCTCTCCTCATCTGGTTTCCAGATCTGGACATTGTATGACATTAAGCTTTACAATTACCAAAATGTAGTTTTATTTAGTGATCTAGAAGTTCCGTTTACTATTATAATTTATGTTGCTTTTCATTAACACTAGTTAAACATTATTTGTCAATTGATGTTGAGTTTTTTTTTTCTTTTTTAAGTTTTTCCGTTAACCGGGTCTAAGTGGTTGTTGATATGAATGGCCCAGCCTAGCCTGAATTTGCAGGGCCTGCAACTAGGGGGGGCCAAATTGCCATCTAGTCATTTATCATCTTATGTATTTAATGGGAATCTAATGGTAATTAACTTTGAATAAGGTTTTATTTATTTATTTTACAATTTATATTCTTCTGGGTATTTCTGTGTTTCTTTTTTTCCTTTTTTTTTTATGCTATGTTTGATATAGTGCTTTTTGTATGTTACAGGTGCTTATCTTGGAATGACCGGGAAAAGGATTACTTCTCCTTCTGATGCATTATATGTAGGCCTTGGGACTCATTATGTGCCATCTGGAAACTTGGGCTCACTGAAGGACTCCCTTCTTGCACTGACCTTGTATTTCTCAAATAATCTCTATTTGTGATACTACTAATGTATTTAATGGTACCCCTAAGTCTTTTAGCAAGTGGTTAGCATGACGAAACAGTTATACTGTTTCCAATTGAAGCAAAATAATGGTTAAATGTGGTTTATGAGTTAGTGTATGATTTCTTTTACTTGCATTCTATTCTGCATACAGCTCCGATGATACACATGAAGATGTTAATGCACTGTTGTCCAAGTATAGCAAGGAGCCTGAGGTAAAGGCCCAACTGGATTTGCTTTTACCACAAATAGCATCATCCTTTGACACACGTAAATCTGTCATTGAGACGATGGAAGAACTTGAGAAGCATCAGCTGAGCACAGAAGCTACAGGTGTGGTGGACAGACTTTAAGTTAAAGAATCAATTTCCTAGCTATATGTAGAGAACACTGTTGTGGGCCCCACATCAGTGGTCCCCACTGTGTTTGTAGGACAGCATGTGTAGTTATTTGTTTTCAGTTATAGTAGTGTCAGTTTGGGTCAGTTTGTTAATTCAGCTGTTATTTATTTCTGTTTTTATTTACTTTATTTATCATGTAAGTACTAAGGGCAGATCTGTCATTTCCATTATGTACTGAACATAACCTATAAATGCTAAGAGAGTGGCGGCGGCAGAAGTGTTAGAATCTGTCCCTCCTTTCAAATCCTTGTGTTCTCCTGTTTCTCCTCTCTTCCTTCTCCTTTCTCTCACTTTTCTTCTACTTTGTAAACCTAAAATCTATTAGGATTCAAGACTGATTACGGTCTTGATCTTCTACTTGGTATCAAAGCCTATCTAGGGATTCTCATGTGTGTCTAGTCCAGCCGACCACATGAGGACTAGCTAGGGCTGGAAGCCTTTGAAGAAGTATTCGGCGGCTAATTCTTGGAGATTATCAGGAGAGGTTCGTAGCAGCTGAGGACTTGCCGCGGCTTGCAGAGAGTTGGTAATCAGGAAGAAACAACGAAAGTTAGGGTTCAAGTAACCCTGGAAGGCAGTAAACCAGAATCCATAAGTAAGTTTTTTATTTAGTTTCAGAGACTGCAATCAGTCGAGATAGGTTGGACCTATCTAGAAGGAGAGGCCGAACTGTTTTAAGTTTGTTTCTAGGGTTTGACTGTTGGGTCGAACCCCCCTTCTCTCAGAGGTGATCAGTCTTAGGGTTTCATATTGACCCTATGATAGGTCCCACTTGTACGAACTGCTTGGAGAGTGCGGCTGAGCACTTTTTTCAGACCTACAGTTGAAACCCTAGTTCTGCTCTCGCAGCAGTGGTTTCAAAAAATAGCATCTCAGATTGCTCTTCTAGAGGATGAAAAAAACTTGATAGACTGCCTGGTACTGTGCTTGCCGATTGATTTCAGATCAGATTTGAGTTGGTTTCTTGCATATACTGTGATAGCCGATTAATTTCAGATCAGATTTGTGTTGGTTCAGATCATATTTCAGATTTCAAATCAGATCAGATTTCGGATCAGATCAGATTTCAGATCAGTTTTGTGTTGGTTTCAGATCAGATTTCAGACTTGCATTGTTTTTACTCTGTTTTCTGGTGTAGTGACTCTAACGGTTTGTAGCTACTGGTTCTTAACCAAATGTGGAGTTAAAGGTCAGCGAGAGAGTAGTTTTGGAAAAAATAGTTATGGTAGTGTATCTAAAACCGGGTTTCAGATTACAACTATGAGATTTGATGGGTCAAATTACTTGGAATGGGCTCAATCGGCCATGATGGCTATTGGAGGAAGGGGAAAACTGGGTTACCTCTTGGGAGATGTGAAAGAACCTTCCAAGGAAGACCCGACATACACCAAGTGGGTTCAAGAAAACTATTTGGTTATGGCATGGCTGTATAATTCTATGCAGCCACATATCAGCCGAAATTACTTGTGGGCAAAGACAACCAAAGAGATATGGGATGTTGTGAAAAAAACCTATTCCCAACCCCTTAATGTTGCTAGAGCCTATGAACTGAAGTGTTAGGTGAACAGTCTTAAACAAGGAGAGAAGCCGGTCTCTGTCTACTTCTCTACCTTGAAATCTTTGTGGCATGAGATTGACCATCTAGAGACCCTTGGGTGGGAGAGTCTCAAAGATGCACAGACTCATAGAAAGCAAGTCGAGACGAATAGGGTATTTGAGTTTCTGGCTGGTTTGAATTCAAACTATGACATTGTGCGACAACAGATATTGACAAGAGATAGTGTGACCCTTTCTCAAGCATACTCCCTGGTGCATAGTGAAGAGACCAGGAGGAAAGTCATGATGCAGCCTCAACCCCCTTTCCCAGCCCTAATAGCTATTAAACCTCAGTCAGGGGGTGATCCAGAAAGGGACCAGAAGAAGGAAGATAAACGGGACCTGATACGTGAACATTGCAAGAAACCCAAGCACACAAAAGACACTTGTTGGAAGCTACATCCTCACTTAGTCTCAGCAAAACTAAGAAATAAGAAGGGTAATGCTCATGTGGTCGTGAACACTGATTCAACATCTTCATCAGGCACATCCCTAGAGACTTTAGCCGCTGTCCTGGCTGCCCTCATATAGTTGGAAAAGGAAGTTGGGAGTTCAGCTCAGCCATCTCAATCACCATCAGGTCCTACCACATCAGCATTTGCACATTCAGGTACTCGAGCCTCAGCTTACCATGCTTCAGCTCTAGGTAATATTGACCACTGTTGGGTAATAGATTCATGACCATATGACTAGCTTGCCATCATTGTTCACTTCTTATCACTTGTCCTTTGGCCGAGATAGAGTATCCATTGCTGATGGCTCTCTTGTTCCCATTTCAGGCAAGAGTGACATCAAGCTATCAGATACTGTCTCTTTATCTTTTGTCTTGCATGCCCCTAAGCTTGATACTAACCTGCTTTCAGTCAGTAGTATTACTAAACACATGAACTGTTCGGTAACCTTTTTCCCTGATCAATGTGTTTTTTAGGACTTGGAGACGAGGAAGGTGATTGGGACTGGCCGTGAGATGAACGGGATCTATCTGCTTGGAGAGAGTTCTCGTCGGGAGGAGTTAGTGGATAAGAAGTTTTTTGTTTCTCAGTCTGTGAGTCCGGTTATGCTTTGGCATAATCGATTAGGTCATTTGTCTTTTAGGTCTTTGAAGAGTTTGTTTCCTGCTTTATTTGAGTCTGTTGAGTTGTCAAAGTTGAGGTGTGAGAGTTGTGAGTTTGCCAAACATTGTAGAACCTCTTATTCTTTGAGTAATAAAAGGAGTAATTCCTCTTTTGATATTGTGCATACTGATGTTTGGGGGCCATATCATATCTCTTCTATGGGTGGGTACAGATATTTTCTATTGTTTGTTGATGACCATACACGCTTTTCTTGGGTCTATCTTATGCGTTCTTGGGATGAGACTCCTGCTCTGACCCAAAACTTCCATCAGATGATTCTCACTCAGTTTGGGGCCAAAATCAAAGTCCTTAGATCTGATAATGCAAAGGAATACTTTGCGAAGCCATTGACCTCCTACCTTCTTAGCCATGGAGTTATTCACCAGAGCACTTGCCCTTATACACCACAGCAGAACGGCGTTGCCGAAAGGAAGAATAGGCATATATTGGAGGTGGCTAGAAGCATTATGTTTACCTCCAATGTACCTATTCGCTTTTGGGGTGATGCTATCCTCACGGCAGTATATCTCATTAATCGGGTTCCTTCCCAGGTTCTTGATATGAAAACCCCTTTTTCCCTTCTATACCCAGACGAGGAATTGTTCATTGTTCCCCTTAAAACCTTTGGTTGTACTTTTTTCATTCAGCTTCTCGGGCCTCATCATTCCAAGTTTGAACCTAAGGCCTTCAAATGCATTTTCCTCGGTTATGCACAAACTCAAAAGGGTTATTGCTGCTACGATCCGGTTTCAGGGAAAAGGTTTGTCTCCATGGATGTCACCTTCTTTGAGGAGACACCCTATTATCCTAGGGTTTCTCCTCAGGGGGAGAGCAGTGAAAGTGGGGCTGTTTTAAGTTTCTTTCCTTAGGGGGAGCACATTGAGAGTGGGGCTGTTTTGAGTTTCTTTCCTCAGGGGGAGCACAGTGGGAGTGGGGCTGTTCCTTTACCTATTCCGTTGGGTGATGAAGGCTGTAGTAGTGAGGGTGGTCAAAGGGATAAGGAGTTGAGAGTCTATCATGGGCGATGTAGGCAGGTTGATCCTAGTCATCGGCAGTCCCGGCCAGCTCCAGTTTCTTCTGCAGCTCCAGATCCAGAGCCTATTGAGACACCTTCCACTGTTGCCACTTCCCCTCCTGTGGATGACCTTGATCTCCTTATTTCCATCCGTAAAGGGAAACGACATTGCACCACTTCTACAACTCACAGCATCTCACAATTCTTATCCTATGATCGCCTATCTCCCTCTTACCGGTCCTATCTCACTTCCATTGCCGATGTCCCTATTCCAAGAACAGTGCAAGAAGCCTTATCAGATCCAGAATGGAAAGATGCAATGCAAGTCGAAATGATGCCCTGTTGAAGAATAATACTTGGGCACTGGTTGATCTACCAAAAGGAAAGAAGCTGGTGGGATGTAGATGGGTTCACTATGAAGCATAATGCTGATGGCTCCACTGAAAGGTACAAAGCCCGGATGGTCACAAAGGGGTTCACCCAGACTTATGGTATAGACTACTTGGAGACCTTTGCCCCAATAGCCATGATGACCACCATTCGAGTTTTGTTATCCCTTGCAGCAAATCATTCTTGGCCCTTGTTCCAGATGGATGTTAAAAATGCCTTTCTGAATGGAGACTTACAGGAAGAGGTCTACATGCAGTTGCCTCCTGGATTCTATGATATAGAGACAGGTAAGAAGGTTTATTGTATGGTTTGAAGCAGTCACCTAGAGCCTGGTTTGATAGGTTCAGGTTAGCCCTTGGAAAGTTTGGTTATGTACAGGCCCAGTCATATCATACACTATTCATCAAGAGGGTGGAGCCCTCTCTGACACTACTTGCAGTATATGTTGATGACAGAAAATGATAGCCATGAGATTGGGTCCCTCAAACAGCTCATTCATCAAGAGTTTGAGGTGAAAGATCTTGGTGCACTACGGTACTTTTTGGGTATTGAGGTTGCTAGATCCAAGTAGGGGATTTTTATCTCTCAGAGAAAATATGTTCTAGATCTGTTGGCGGAAACTGGAAAGTTGGGTGTTAAGCCTGCTGATACACCCATTGAACAAAATCACAAGATTAGTGCAGAGGGTGGGGAGCCTCTTGAAGACAAAGTTATGTTCCAACGGTTGGTTGGAAAGCTCCCATATCTCTGCCTCACTCGGCCAGATATCAGTTATGCAGTGAGTGTTGTTAGCCAGTACATGCACTCCCCTAGAACTTCTCATCTTCTTGCGGCAGAGAGAATATTAGCATACTTGAAGAAATGCCCGGGTAGAGGTATATTGCTCAAGAACAATAATCACATGAGGGTGGAAGTCCATACAGATGCCGATTGGGCTGGAAGTGTTGATGACAGAAGGTCTACCTCTGGATATTGTGCCCTTGTGGGAGGTAACCTTGTCTCTTGGAGGAGTAAGAAGCAGAGTGTTGTTTCCCGCTCCAGTGCTGAAGCGGAATACAGGTCAATGGCTAACGGAGTGGCTGAAATCTTATGGCTGAGGTCACTACTTGAAGAGTTGGGTATTGCCTATGAAAAGCCCTTAATGTTGTATTGTGATAATCAGACAGCTATTAATATATCCCACAACCCAGTGCAGCATGACAAAACTAAACATATCGAAGTTGATCGACATTTTGTGCGAGAAAGAGTTATATCACAAGAAGTGTGTCTTCCATACATCACATCCAATATGCAGCTCGCGGATATCCTCACCAAGGCTGTACCTAGGAAGAAGTTAGAGACAGACCTATCCAAGTTGGGCATGATAGATATCTACTCCCAACTTGAGGGGGAGTGTAGAGAACACTGATGTGGGCCCCACTGCAGTGGTCCCCACTGTGTTCGTAGGACAGCAATATTTGTTTCAGTTATAGTAATGTCAGTTTGAGTCAGTTTGCTAATTCAGCTGTTATTTATTTCAGTTTTATTTACTTTCTTTATCATGTAAGTACTAAGGGCAGATCTGTCTTTTCCATTATGTACTGAACATAACCTATAAAAAAAACAAAACAAAAAAAAAGATCCCTATACACCTCTTCTTTTGCCAAAGTATCTGCCAATCCATTTTCTGTTATCTTAACCCACTCCAAACTTGCATCAGGCTCCTTTGCTAAGCTATTGATTTCTCTGGTTATATGTCTGAACTTCCACACACCTGGGTTCTGTCATCCATCCAAGAAATTACTAGTTTGGAGTCATCTTCTTTTTCCAGCTTCTTAAACCCCCACTGCTTTGCTAATTTCAGACCTTGATGTAAAGCTGTTATTTCTGATCTTACAGAATATCCTATTTCCAATCGGCCCTGAGAACAAAGTTATTGCTTTCCTTGCATCTCTTAAAATCCTTGTCAGGTGCACAGACATTTTGTAGTGAGACTTTAGAAGATAGATTTGTAGTATGGGTTAGTAAATATGAGGAACAAGTGGTGCTGCCATCTCAGTACTTTACCAAATATCCAGAAACTTGATTTGGATTTTCCAAAAGCATGATAAGAAACAAACTCTGGCAATTCCAACCCCTAAATCTAATCGAATAGAAAAAAAAACGTAAATCCAAAAACTTCAGATCAGGATATTTGCTGAACTCAAATTTTCTGTGTCACAGGACCTCAAAGAACAGACAAAAGGTTGTGGAAAACTAACAACAAACACTAAAAAATAATAATTACCAACTTCCATTGGTTTAGCCAACTGTTTTTTTTTTTTCCCCTGAAGCCTTGGTTTAGCCAGCTGAAGAAGGGCCTAACAGTTGATATCAAGTAGAGGAATCATATTGACTCCTCCTCAGTCCCCCATCCATTATAGGGAAAAATTCAATAATGTCCCATCAGAGTCTATGAGACATTCATTGTGTCCAAAGATGTTAGCTGACCATGCAATTCTGGGGTTCTGTTACTGGTTTACCAGACTGTAATTCTTCTTGCCACTTAATTTTTCTGCAGTGGCAGAATGGGCTACTGATGCACTTGCAGGGCTTGGAAAAGGTGCTCCTTTTTCTCTATGTTTAACACAGAATCACTTCTCTAGAGTTGCCTCTGCACAGGGTAAAAATGGTAACGACCTATGCAAAGTGAGTTTCTCTTTGCTGTTTTAACTTTTTTGCAATTTTTAATTGTCTGTTCTCGAGGCTTCTTTAGTTAAAAAAATGTGATCCATTCTCCCAACATGATTGTTTGTATCCAGTTACATGGTGTAATGAAAGCTGAATATCGTATTGCCATAAGGTCTTCGCTTCGAAATGATTTTGCTGAAGGTGTACGTGCAGTCTTGGTGGACAAGGACCAGGTTTTGAGCTTTTCTTATGAATGATGTAATAATATTTTATATTAAATTAGAAAATGTGGAAAGTTTCTTATTAATGTTCTTGACCTGATATGGCTACAAATCTGTTCCTTTTTTCGGAATTTCAAACAGTTTTGGTATCGAGATCTTTAGGTACTATCTTATCTTTTTTCTCTTTGATTGGTGGTACCATGTTATTGTTATTTTAAATGCTTTCTCTTACTTGTCTTCTTTGGTACAATCTACTTATAAAATAGTTTCCTGTTCACTTTCTTCTGCAAATAATTCTATTGTTTTGATTTGTATGTGGAAAATGATGTAAATTCCTATGTGACTCACATTCATTTGCATAAACAATGTATTCTAGACGTAAGTGGATCAAGGAAGGTGATGGAAATACTAGATTCTTCCATGCTTTGTCTAATGGTAGGAGACGGAAAAATTTTGTGAACAAGCTAGAAGTAAATGGAGATGTGTTTTCAGGTCAAGTAGAAATTGCTAGAGTTTTTATTGATCACTTTAAGTCAATTTCAGGAAACCTTTGAATCTGAGAGAGAATCTGGAAGATTTCGATTGGCGTATTTTAGACGTAGAAGTAGCAAGGTGGTTGGAAAGGAATTTTGAAGAGGAGCAAATTAGGAAGGCTGTCTTCTCTATGAGTAGATCTAAGGTCCTTGGGCTTGACGGCTTTACAATGGCTTCTCACTAAGATTGTTGGCAAGTGGTGAAGGATGAGTTGTGTGAATTGTTTTATGAATTTGTAGAAAAACATTTCATTAGTCAAGGGATTAATGCTACATTCTTGGTCCCTATCTAGAAGAAACCAGATGATAGCCACCCAAAATATTTTAGGCCTATCAGCTTCGTGATTAGTAGTTATAAGATAATCGCCAAGGTCCTATGTTTGAGACTCAAAGTAGTGCTCCTGTCCTTAATCAGTCAGTTCCAAGGTGTTTTCTTGCAAGATAGACAGATAATTGACCAAATTCTTGTTGCAAATAAGTGTGTGGAAGAAATGAAAAGATCTAATTGTAAGAGTTTTGTTTGCAAGTTGGACTTGGAGAAAGCATATTATTTGGTGGATTGGAATTTCTTGATTGAGGTGATGAGAAATTGTGGTTTTGGTGGTAGATGGTGCAAATGGGTAAAGGGGTTTTAAAATCATGGCACTATTCCGTTTCATTAATGAGGTGGGTTTTTTTTCAAGCAAGCATAGGGTTGAGGCAAGGGGACCCATTATCCCCTTTCCTCTTTACTTTGGTGGTGGATGTCTTCAGTAGACTCATTTCCAAGGCAGAAAGGGAGGGGGAGATTGGCAATAAAATTGTGGTCACACACCTCCAATTTGCGGATGATATCATAATATTTTGTGAAGGGTGTGAACAAAGGATGATTGGGTACCTTAAAGGCTTGGTGAAGAAATTTGAAGTTGTCTCAAATCTCAAAGTCTAAAAAGAGTTGCATTGCAGGGATTAATTTGGAGGATAGAGAATTAGAGGCTATTGCGGAGAGGCTTGAGTGTTCCATATCTAGTTGGCCTTTGATCTATCTAGGGCTTCATTTAGGTACTAATTCCAAGGATATTAGATTTTGGTATCCAATATTAGAAAGGTGTTCAAAAAGGCCAGTAGTGTGGAAGAAGAATTACATATCTTTGGGTGGGAGAATTACTTTTATTAGATTAACCCTAGCAAACCTACCCTTATATTATTTGTCAATGTTCAGGGTTTCACAGAAGGAGGCTAGGAAGATTGAGAAGGTAATGAGGGGTTTCCTATGGGAACTAGGGGAGGAGAAAAAAGATAACCTGCTGAGATGGGAAATAGTGAATAGAGATCCAAAGGAGGGAGGCTTGGGGCTGGGTAATGTAAATAAAAAGAACTTAGTTTTGTTAGGTAAATGGATTTGGAAGTGGCTGTTGGAGAGGGACAGATTGTGGCATGAGGTGATAGCTAGCATATATGGAAGGATGAACTCTGGATGGGATGCAGTAGTGTCTCGACGGGCTACCCTTACCTCACCGTGGAAAGCAACTCATGGGTTTCTTCGCCAGTTTCTTAGTTTCGTTAGGTATGATGTGTGTTTTGGGGGGCTGTAAAGTTCTGGGAAGACCTTTGGATTGGTTCTTCAACTCTTAAAAATTTATGCCTCTTCCTTTACTCAATTTTGTTGTACAAAAACAAGTGTGTTTCGGACTTTATCGTTCCTCCTATCCTTCCATTGAGTCATAACTAGGATTTTGGTTTCTAGAGAGGGTTGAGGGATGCTAAAGTGATAGAGTTGAACAGGTTATTGCAACTTCCTTTTTTTTTTTTTTTTATCAATAACAGCAATTTCATTAACCAGTCTGTAAATATAGTACATAAAGGGAGATAAAATTTCTTAACTCCCCCTGCTGAGGCCAAAGCCCAGACAAAGTCTGTAATTACAACCGAGCCCAAAATAAAACTTCCCTACCCACCCCCATCTTTGCTAACTCATCAGCAAATGGGTTAACAAATCTCTTCACCCATCTGAACATCACTTCCATGTCCTTGACCAGCCACTTAAACTTTTTCCTTTCATTGCTATACCCCCATAGGCCAGCCTTATCTTCTTTCAGCCACCCTACTACCACCTCTGAATCCCCTTGAATTACAAGTCTTCCTATATTAATTTCCTTTGCTTTCTGGACACCTTCTACAGATGCATAGATCTCAGCTATGAGAGAATTCCCCCGTCCCTATTGGGCTTGAGAACAAAGCTAAAACAGTCCCATTCTCATCCCTAAACACGCCTCCAATACCTGAAGGCCCCGGGTTCCCTCTGCTACTCCCATCAAAGTTCAGTTTTATGAAGCCGGGGGGGGGGATCCAGGACAATCTCAGGTCTGTTTTGACCTTTTGACCTGGTTACAACTAGCAATCTCACCCCCACTTTCTAAGCAAGTCATCCACAGTGAAATCTTTGAACAACCTTGAGGATTTCAGCCACTGTACTACCCTGAAATGGATCAAATCTATCAGGTCTTCAACCCTCACACCTTTTCCAGAAAAAAATCCTTGAGTTTCTTTCCTCCCACAAAGACCAGCATATTACAGCCCTTAGGCATCTCCACATGGTCCTGCCTCTTTTCCACTGCCACCTGAAGAAGGAAGAAGACAGTAACATCTGCAAGCTCATAGGAGGGAACCAACTGCACCCAAAAAGGGATAATGCCCATTCCCAAATCACTCTTGCATACTGGCAAGAGACCAACATGTGAAAACCAATTTCCCCATCGGCTCTACAGAGAACACACCAGTGAGGAGATAAGCATGTCTTGGGTCTCTTTTTTTGAAGTAGATCACTAGTGTTGACTCTTTCCAAAAAAGTTTCCCAACAAGAACTCCCAACCTTGGGAGGAATTGGCTTACCTCATATCTCTTTGACAGGGAAAGGAGGGTCCATGGGACTGGTTGGCTCAGTTAAGGCTTTGAAGAAAGAAGTAGAAGAGAACAAGCCCGAGGGGGTGGGTGTCCAGATTCTGGTGTCCTTCTTTGTGGGGTCCAAGAAAATATTTTCAAGAAGACCAAGGAGAGTCGAAATGCTGTTCAGGTCAGTGTCTCTAATAGCCCTTCTTAACCCCAGATTCCAACCAAACCCAGAGTTGCAACTTCTTGATTTTGTTTAGTTGGATTCTACCGAACCAGATAGATGCATCTGGGTTCCTCATCCAAAAGGTATTTTTTGCTTGTGCTTCTCTTTTTAAGTCTCTTTGTTTGTCTTCTCCTCCTTAGCCTTTTCCTACTGAGGAAGTGTGGTGTTGGCCTGTTTCTACCAAAATTGGAGCCTTTTGTTGGGAGGTGTACCATGGGAGGATCAACACCATAGACATGATACAAAGAAAGACCCTTCTTATGCTTATCCCAAAACTGGTGCACTCTATGTAAATCCAATGAAGAAATTGTTACCACTTACTAATATCCTGTCCTTTTGCTGCAAATATTTGGGATTGACTTTTCTTTTTGCTTGGTTGCAAATGGTCCTTGCCAACGGAGGTAGATGAGCTTTTTGACCCTTCTACCTTTGTCTAGCCTAAAAGTAGCAACGATAGTATGGATCCTGTGGGTAGAAAGAAATTACAGAATCTTCTCAGGCAAGGAGAGATGCATAGAAGCAGTAAAATATTGTACTTCGGTGAGGGTGATACATTGGATTAGGACCCTAGATTATTTTTCATCTTGGTTCTTTGACGATATAGGGAGAAATTGGATGTAGTGGCCAGAAGTTCTTTGAAAAAGAAAAAGAAAGATTCTTTGGGAACCCCCAACTGAAGATTATGTGAAACTAAACTTTGATGGGAGTAGTCAAGGAAACCCGAGCCCTTTAGGCATAGGAGGGGTGCTGAGAAACAAAGAAGGGAGTACAATTGCACTATTTTCTGGTCCTGTGGGAGTGGGAGATTCCTTCAGGGCGGAATTACTTGCACCTATTAGAGGGGTACAGATAACAAGTGATATGGGACTAATAAATGTGGAGATCGAAGGGGACTCAAAATTGGTGATAGGATGGTTTAAGGATCCAGAATATATTATCTGGTGTTTTAGGGTTGGATGAAAAAAATTAAATGGCTAACCAGAAACATGAACTTGAAAAATCTCTTGGGTTAGGAGAAAAATTAATGCTATGGCAGATGGGCTAGCTAAACAAGGGGTCAATAGGGGCAGTTTGTATTGGGCTCAGTTGTAATTGATTTTTGTTACTATCCTATTAAAGTTTTTATGTGAGAGGTAACACCTTGTGCCTCTCCATGAGATGCTTGTAATGCCTATTCTCATTGAGATTTAATAAACAATACTTTGTTTACTTATAAAAAAATGTATTATCGATAGGCATGCATAGTGTTAGACAGCAACAGTTTCTCTTTTAGATTATTCTGGTGCTTCATGCATATAGTCATGCCTATAGATGCCATTAAGAAGATCACTAAGTCTGTTTACGATTATGAGAAGCATGCCATCAGTTCTTGAAAAATCTAGCATGGTATGTGTTAAAATAATTTAGTTGCTGATGTTAGGGTCTGTTTGGCTAGTTAAAGTGTTTTTTATTTCGTTTTTTCTTTCTGTTATGTCTGTTATTGTACTCAGGGGCACAAGGGTCTTTCCCCTTGTTATTTCTGCCGCCCTATATATATTAAAATAAAGGCTGGCGCCACCAGCACTGTTACATTGCAAAACCCTTCTCTCTTCTCTTCTCTTCCTCTTATTTCTGGCCGGCCATACTGTCAAGATGGTATCAGAGCGGGAATACTTATTAAAGAGAGCAGATTGAAGAACCTTACTGGGAGAACAGATCGAACAGACTTGCTGAACCTGGGCGGAACAGAAATCTGATTCTGGACTGAAAAAATAGCTCTGCAACTGGTACAGTTCTCCCTGTTTTCTCTTCTTTACCCTCCTTGGTCATGTACCGAGTGAAAACCCTATGAGTCTGGGCGGCTGAATGCTGTCGAATCTGTATACCCCTGTTTTTCTTGGATCGTGTGATCCTGTTCATGTGTTAAGACAATTGTAGGTCAAGGATGACCTGTCTTCTCAATGATTTGATTTGATTATAAATAATAAGGATCTCTCCTGCTGATTAATGGCTGTTAGACATTCTGGAATTCTGGTAGGTTGGGACTGTTAAAACTATACAGGTCTGAAATCTGCCGAATACTACCTCTGTTTTGTCCTGAATTGGTACTGTTTGTGCTCAACCTGGTTGTTAAACCCAAGTGTGTGGGTGTGGACTGAGTGGAGCATTGTTTCATGGAGTAAGGAGGGGTCCTAAGTCCAGTGTTTGGGACTGATTATCTGTTTGACCATGTTGACTGAGAATTCTGCTACTTCAGAGATTTTAGGGAGCCACAATGGAGTGAGTGGGGGAATGGATATGAGCTTTCCCATGGCTGTTATTCCCTTTGATGGTCTGAACTACCTTGAGTGGTCTAGGAGAATAAAGCTCTACATCATTGCTAGGGGAAAATATGATACATCAATGGGAGAGTGAAGGAACTGAAGTATGGAAGTGTTGAGCATGATAGGTGGAACCAAGAGAACATTATGGTGATGTCTTGGCTCTTGGTTTCAATGCTGCCACAAGTAAGGAAGACTTTTATGTGGGCTGAAACTGCTTGTGAGATATGGGAACAAGCGAAATCCACCTATTCAAAGCAGAGACACTATGCCGAGATATATCAACTGCAAGCTGAATCCTCTACTTGCAAGCAGGGGGAGAGGAGTCTCTCGATGTACTATTCTGATTTGACATCAATATGGAAAGAACTTGATCACTATCAGAATGTGAATTGGAAGTGTGACGAAGATGCAAAGGCCTATAAGTCACTTGTATCTTAGCAACGAGTGCTTGCCTTCCTCCTAGGGCTGAATCTTTCGTATGAGTCCATCAGGGTGCAGATCTTGGGTAGTAAAGACATTCCATCAGTTCAGGAGGTGTATGCCTTGGTGCAGTCAAAAGAAAGCAGAAGAAGTGTGATGAATGGTGTAGAAGGGGAGTCAGTTGCCCTAACTGTCTGGGGAAATTCAAATACAAATGTCGGAGGTGGTTTTAAAAAGGGTGGCACTCAGAAAAAACCAGATGATAAGAGCAAACTTTGGTGCAGTCACTGCCAGAAGACACGACACACGAAAGATACTTGTTGGGATCTCCATGGAAAACCTAAATGAGCATAGGATTTGGGTAGGAAATCAGCACCTGATCAGGGCAAGAAACCAGGCCAACAGAATAAAAAAAGGTATAACTCAGCTAATATGGCATCGACAAAGACTAGTCCTTTGGTAACTCAGGAGAGGCATCCCAGTTCTGACCCTAAGGAAGATATTATCAACTTCTTCCGTGAACATCTGGAATTGTATGGTAGGACTCTCCGCCATATGAATTCAGGTCCTACTCCCTCTACCTCGTTTGCGTCTACATAAGGTAATGCCACAGCCTTCCATGTGTCATCTCATACTACTGATTCTCCTTGGATTATTGACTCCGGAGCCTCAAACCACATGACCGGTAAGTCAAATTTGTTTCAGACATATAACCTTCTCTCTGGGAGAGATAAGGTAAGACTGGCTGATGGTTCTTTTTCTACCATAGCTGGTCGAGGCACCATACCTCTCCCACTTGGCCTTACTCTTCCTAATGTACTGCATGTTCCGAAATTACCTATTAGTTTGCTGTCTATTAGTAGTCTGACTCACTCCTTGAACTGCTCAGTCGCTTTTTTCCGTCTTCATGCGTGTTTCAGGATTTGACCTCGGGGAAGACGATTGGTAGAGGAAGCATGGTGGATGGTCTCTACGTGTTGGAGAATAATGTTGGTCTAGTGGCGACAAAGTCCATGAGTTCGTCAAGCGAGAGTCAAGCCTATTTATGGCATAGTTGTTTAGGTCATCTTTCTTTTGAGTCATTAAAAGTTATGTTTCCAAAGTTGTTTGAGTCCTTGTCAGTGAGTCAGTTACAGTGTCAAACTTGTCAGTTGAGTAAGCATTGTAGAAGTTCTTTACCTTTACGAAATAAAAGATCTGAATTTCCATTTCATATTATTTATTTTGATGTTTGGGGCCCTGTTACTCTACCTACCGCGACTGGCTATAAGTACTTCATTACCTTGATTGATGATTATTCTAGATACACTTGGGTTTACCCTATGCGATCACGAGATGAAGTGCCACAAATTGTGAAAGATTTTCAACGCATGGTGTTCACTCAGTTCCAAACGGAAATCCATATCTTCCAGTCGGACAATGCGAAGGAATATTTCCATAGTGATCTCACAAAGTTTTTTGCTTCGAGTGGGTCACTTCAGCGAAGCTCTTGTGCTAGGACACCCCAACAAAATGGTGTGGCTGAATGGAAGAACCGTCACCTTCTTGAAGTCGCTCGTGGCTTATTGATTCATATGAATGTGCCAAAACAGTTTTGGATGGATGCAGTCTTGTGTGCAACATATATCATCAATCGCATGCCCTCTCGGCTACTAGAGTATAAGGCCCCACATCAGCTCTTGTTCCCTACAGCCCCACTGTCCACCATTCCGATGCGTGTTTTTGGGTGTTGTTGTTTTCTCCATAACTTGTCCCCTACTCGTGGTAAGCTTGATCCTCGGGCTATTCCTTGTGTTTTTCTTGGTTACCCTTTATCTCAAAAGGGGTATCGCTGCTATGATCCCATTGCTCGCAAGTACTATGTTTCCATTGATGTCTCATTCTTTGAGAATCAACCTTTTTTCTCGGTTTCTCCTCAGGGGGAGAGTAGGGTTGAGGAGAAACAGGCAATGACTCAAATTCGACTACCTCCTTTACCCGATCCTCCTCCATTCCGGGTTTTTCATCGTCGCCATAAGAGCTAGCAGAGTTCAAGAGCCGTGGAGCCTGACACTATGCAACCAACATCATCGGATTCACCCGAGGCAGATCTGTCTCATCAGCCAGGTACACTTGCTCCCATTGATATGTCTGTTCCTCTAAATGTTGATTCACCTGTCACCAATGATCTTAATATTCCTATTGCTAAGAGGAAGGGTGTTAGGTCTTGTACCACTAATCATCCTATCTCTAATTTTGTGTCCTATGAGCATGTTTCGCCTTCATACCGTGCTTTTCTCTCTTCTATGGATAGTGTCCCCATTCCTAAGACCGTGGCAGAAGCTTTGTCTAAACCTGAATGGACAGATGCAATGCAGGAAGAAATTGATGCTTTACACAAAAATGGCACTTGGGAGTTGGTAGACCTTCCTGAAGGGAAGGAACCAATGGGGTGCAATTGGGTGTTCACAGTGAAACACAAGGCTGATGGAACTGTTGAAAGGTACAAGGCTAGACTGGTAGCAAGAGGCTTTACATAGGTATATGGAGTGGACTATGCAGAGACTTTTGCTCCAGTAGCCAAGATCACTCTATCAGGATTCTTCTTTCCTTGGTAGCAAATCTTGACTGGGACCTTCACCAATTGGACATCAAAAATGCTTTCTTGAATGGTGACTTGGAAGAGGAAGTATACATAACCCAACCCCCAGGGTTCTGTACCAAAGGCAGTGAACAAAAGGTGTGCAGGTTAAAAAAATCTCTCTATATGGGTTGAAACAATCACCTCGGGCTTGGTTCAGTAAGTTTCATTTAGCAGTTCAACAGATGGGGTTCAAACAATGCCAGTCAGATCATACTCTATTTGTGAAAAGAGGTGAAGGTCAAATTGCAACTCTTATTGTGCATATGGATGACAAAGTGATCATAGGAGATTGGGAGGCTGAAATCCGAAGACTGAAAAAACTCTTAGCTACTAAATTTGAGGTGATGGATCTAGGCCCTTTACGTTACTTCCTTGGAATTGAAGTTGCCCGCTCTCACAAGGGCATCTTTATTTCCCAACGAAAGTATGTACTAGATCTACTAGAAGATACAGGAAAGTTGGGGGTAAAACCATTTGATTCACCTATTGAACCTAATCACCATCTGGGAGACAGTCAAGGAGAATTTTTGAAAGATGTAAAGATGTTCTAGAGACTCGTGGGGAGACTTTTGTATTTGCCTATGACCAGGCCTGATATTGCCTATGTAGTGGTTGTCCTTAGTCAATTCATGCACAGCCCTAGGACAACTCACTTTGAGGCTGCAAAGAGGATCTTGAGATATCTCAAGAAGTTTCCTAGAGCTGGTTTGTTGTTCCAGAAATACAGTCACTTAAAAGTGGAAGTATATGTTGATGCAGATTGGGCAGGAGCAGTCAATGATCGAAAGTCTACCAGTGGGTATTGTGCCTTTGTAAGAGGAAACCTTGTCACATGGAGAAGCAAAAAACAAAGTGTGGTGGATAGATCCAGTGCTGAAGCAGAGTATAGAGCGATGGCTCATGGGGTTGCGGAAATCATGTGGATAAGAAATCTGTTAGGTGAACTGGGTTTCGCAGTGAGCAATCCTATGTCACTCTACTGTGACAACAAAGCGGCCATCAATATTGCTGCTAATCCAATTCTGCATGATAGGACGAAACACATTGAAGTGGACAAGCATTTTGTTAGATAGAAACTTGAAAGTGGAGAAGTGTGTACACCATATGTTAGCTCAGAAGAACAACTTGCAGATATCTTCACCAAAGGTCTTCATCATGTGCGGCACAAATATTTGTGTGACAAGTTGGGCATGATTGACATCTATGCTCCAACTTGAGGGGGAGTATTAAAATAATTTAGTTGCTGATGTTAGGGTCTGTTTGGCTAGTTAAAGTGTTTTTTATTTCGTTTTTTCTTTTTGTTATGTCTGTTATTGTACTCAGGGGCACAAGGGTCTTTTCCCTTGTTATTTCTGCCGCCCTATATATATCTTCACCAAAGGTCTTCATCATGTGCGGCACAAATATTTGTGTGACAAGTTGGGCATGATTGACATCTATGCTCCAACTTGAGGGGGAGTATTAAAATAATTTAGTTGCTGATGTTAGGGTCTGTTTGGCTAGTTAAAGTGTTTTTTATTTCGTTTTTTCTTTTTGTTATGTATGTTATTGTACTCAGGGGCACAAGGGTCTTTTCCCTTGTTATTTCTGCCGCCCTATATATATTAAATTAAAGGCTGGCACCGCCAGCACTGTTACATTGCAAAACCCTTCTCTCTTCTCTCCTCTCTTCTCTTCTCTTCTTCTCCTCTTCTCTTCTCTTCTCTTCCTCTTATTTCTGGCCGGCCATACTGTCAAGAGTATGTATGGTATGAATTTATTTTTGGTGCCAAAAACACCTGGAATGTTACTGTGGAATTGAGAAAGAATGATCTTATCTAAGCATGGGCTTACTTATATAGATGAGAATACAGTGGCATGAGGGTGGGCCTTGGTGCAATGGTTGGGTTGCTCCATTGCAACCTAGGTGACCAGGGTTCAAATCTTGGAAACAGCCTCTCCGTATGTGGAGGGAAGGCTGTGTACATTTGTCCCTCCCCAGGCCTTGCATTGGCGGGAACCTCATGAACTGTGCTGCCCTTTTAGAATACAATGACATCCTGTGGAACAAGGTTAAAATGCAGAAGACTGTTCTTGGAGTCACAAGACTTTGTTTGGTAATACTTGGGGATCCTTACTAGTCTGTTATTTTGTTGGTTGTTGGTTTGTTTTGAACTTGGGTGTTTTGGGATGCCTTAAGAGGAGGTGTTCTTAGGTTTTGTTATCTGGTTCCTGTAGCTTTTGATTTGGACATAGTGGGTGGCTCAAGTGGTTGTATAATGTGAGGAGGTGCTCTTGAGTTTTCTCATCCAGTGTCTATATCTTTTGTTTTGGGAATGGCAGG
Organism: Nelumbo lutea; assembly: GCF_056320005.1. Lineage (NCBI taxonomy): Eukaryota > Viridiplantae > Streptophyta > Magnoliopsida > Proteales > Nelumbonaceae > Nelumbo > Nelumbo lutea. Next base: position 12,152,665 of record NC_142691.1, read on the forward strand.
TCTCTTAGGTGCTTGAATAATGGTTCAACGGTTGTGGGCTGATGGGTTGTGGCTTTTTACTTGTTTTCGGAGGTCCCCCCTTCTCTCTCTCTCTCTCTCACACACACACACACAGACATGCATTGAAATGGGAATTCATAATTCTAGCTTGATGCATGTATTTTGGACTTGTTCATTGCTAAAATTGTCTAATGGTTTCGACTATGATACCAGATAAACTTGTAACAAATCAACTGGTATCATAAAAATGGTAACAAATCAGGTAGCATTTAACAAAATTCACTGGGGAGGGGGGATATTTGAATGGTAAAAGCTCTTCCAGAATCATGTCTTTCCGCCAACATAAATTTTTCCTTGTCTAATACATGCAACTTCTAGTATTTTGGCAATATTTACTTCATGCACACAGTCACACACATGAACATTGAAAAGTAACAAATAAGAAAATATATACCTAAGTCTGTGTATAACTAAGAGGGGTGCATCCTTAGTTCCCAAAAAGCTTAGCATGTTACATGTGGCCTGGATTCTTTTTAATGCCTAAGGCATCTCATCATCATCTATGCCTCATCCCAACTATATGGGGTTAGCTTTGAAGCCAAAAGCATCTGGAGCAAGAAAATGATGTCAGCTGTGAATGATAGTATGAAAGAGTAGAATGACAAGCATTCACCATGGAATGAGGATAAAATGCGGAGGACAGTTGTTGCTGGAGTTGTAATGTTTTCTTGGTTATGCTTGGGGTCTTTTTTGGAATGTTATGCATTGGTAGTTGGTTGGTCTTGGACTCGAGTGTTTTTAGGTCTTGCTGGCGTTGCCTTAGAGAAGTTGTTTTTGGGCTTTCTGATCTGGTTCTTGCAGCTTATGTCTTTATTGAAGGGGGTGGCTCAGGTGGTCTGTATACACTTGCTCTCTCTCCACCACTACCAGCCTCGTATGCTTGTTGTATAAATTGATTCTTTAAAGTAAAAGTCGTTATTGACCTGAAGGGAAGGAGTCAGTCCCGGGGGTGGGGGGTGGGGATAATGTATTTTGAGAAGGACTGATATGCATCTTGATAAAGGGTTAACGTTAACCTGATTAGACATGTATTGGCTTGTGCATGCTAAATGGTATCATATTTTTGGTTGCATGAAGTTGCATAACTGCTTGATGAGGCATTATGTTTTTAGTTACAAGGAGTTGCATAATGGTCAAAATATGCTCCATTATTAGTTTGTAACCAAAATAGTTCCTTTGTTGTTTTGTTCATAGACTTCGATACATTTTTGTGTTTTGGGCTAGAATTCCTGATGTCATCCAGTTTAAAGCATTTGACGGGGAAGAGGTTAACAGAGCTATTTTTAGATGGAAAAAGTAAGGTTACAAGTCTAGATAGATTTATTTTGAGATTCTATTGAGTTAAAACATTATAAAAGATGATATCATGCCTGTGTTCAATAAAAAAAAAAGATGATCTCATGCTTGCTTTCCAGGAATTCCATGAAAGGGGGATTATTAAGAAAGGAGCTAATAAACACATTCTTTTCTCTTATATCCAAGAAACAAGGAATTTCCTTTGCCAATAAGCTTTATAAATCTTTATAAACTTGATTATAAGTCTTTATAAGATTGTATCCAAAGGCCTTGCCAATAGGCTTAAGGAAGTTCTTCCCATCTCTTGTCACTCCACAACAAGGTGCCCTTGTACATGACAGGCAAATAGTTGACCAAATCATTAATTATGAATGAGAGTGTGGGGGAATCAAGGAGGTCTAGGTTTGGTGGCTTTGTTTTCTAACTTGATCTTGAAAAATCTTATATTTTTTTTTCATTTGTCTTTTCTTGAGGAAATCCTTGAGAAAGTGGGTTTTGGGCTGAAATGCAGAGAATGAATTATGGCTTCTTGTTAACCACTCAAGAATGGAAATGTTGGTTCAAGCTTGGCACCAAGGAGCACTTCCTAGAGAAGCGAGCATGCTTGGCACCAAGGATGGAAACGTTGGTTCAAGCTTAAGGGTTGCCACCTTGTGCCAAAACACACACACACACATACACAGGGGTTAGGTCCATATCCAGTCCATCCTTCCAGGACCCTTTGGATAGCCAAGTCCAGAATTGTACAATAGCCTTTTGCCAAGAAGTACTTCCCCAATGTTTAGCCGTTTAGGGATCTACGTTAGGGAGACCCACTCCCTTCTATTTACCCTAGTGGTTGATATCTTTATCCATCTTGTTCTGCAAGATGACAGGGTTTTGTGACCAAGGTGTAAGAAATCTCCAATACTTGATGGGATGTACCCTTTTACAAGTTTTCCCTTTATGTAAGTTCGACATTAAATTTTGTTATCATTCTATTTTTTATATATAGTCAACAGAATTAAGTATATTCATTGTGATAAAATTCAGGTAGTGTCCTTATAATTCCAGATAATAATGAGAAGAAGAACCTGTAAAAACAGTAGGGAGATTATGAACAAAACACACACACCCAAAAGCCCTGGAAGTAAGAGGAAAAGAAGACAAAGTAGGAAAAAAAACGGAGAATGGAGAATGACCTTCAAGGATAGACATGGGCATGCAGTTAATAAGAAAGCAAGATGTAAGCACAACATCACTCCAAAAGTATTTGGGAACATTCATATGATGTAAGAGGGCCCAAGCAATTTCCAAAAGGTGATGGTTCTTTCTCTCAACCACCCCATTTTGTTGAGGGGTGTACGTTCACCAGGTTTGATGGATAATGCCATGTTGTTCCAAATATTCTTGAAATGGTGTGTAAAAATACTCACGACCATTATCAGAATGAAGAATTTATTGTGTACACCAAATTGATTGCAAATCTCAACATAAAATTTTTGGAAGATAGAAAACAATTCACTCATTTCTTTCATAAGGTAAAGCCATGTCATACTTGAATAATCATCAACAAAAATTACAAAGTACTTGTAATCATTATAAGACACTACTCTGTTTGGACCCTATATGTCCGAATGGACTAAAAAAAAGGACTCGACATATGACTATCAACTCTAGGACTAAAGAGAACATGATGATGTTTCCCAAACTAACACGACTCACAATTCAAAGTAGAAAGACGACTCAACAACGGAACAAGTAATTGAAGAGCTTTAAGAGACGGGTGACCAAGTTTGCAGTGTCATTAAAGAGGAGAAAGAGATGTCTGAAGGGTTGTTGTCGAACCACCTCCATTAAGATAATATAGCTCACCAGCTTCATGCCCTCCACCAATCTTCGTCCCCATCTTGAGATCCTAAAACACACAAGAAGAAGGGTAAAAAGTGATAGAGCAATTAAGAGACTTATTCAATTTACTAACAGACATCAGGTTAAAGGGAAACTTGGGAACATATAAAATTGAGGATTACCAACACCACATATGGAAGATGTACAACCATTGGCAAGAGTAATAGACTGTGATGTGGAGGACGGAGAAAGGGATGAAAACACACATGGAGTCCCAATCATATGATCAGAAGCTCCGGAATAATCCAATGGGAAGGTTTGGATGCCAAACAAGTCATACCTGAGTGTGCAAGGGTAGCTGTGTTCTGCTGAGACGTACCCTGAATGAACCGCTCATACTCATCATCTCCTTTCTGGAGGCATCTGTAGATGTAGAAGGTATCTGATCAGTTAGCTGAGATTCCTGTCTCAAACCACCACCAGTTACGACTGCATGATTTGCCCAGGTCGAAGGTGAGCCATGTTGATCATAGCAAAAGTTGATAATACGTCCTTCCATACCACAATGTGTACACCTCCTCTGACCATTACTACATCATCTATCACGGTCTCCCCCTGAGTCTCGACCTCCAACACGACCACCACCACGACTATACATGGATCCACCACCACAACCATACATGGATCCACCACCACCACCACCACCATACATGGGTCCACCACCACTACCACAACCAGCCTGACCTCTACCTCCATGACCTCCCCCTCTCACTATTGCAAATGCAAACCTATCTGATATAGTGGAGTTCTTTGTGGGTCCAACTAAGATCCTCCGAAGACGAGCAAACACTTCCTCAAGAGAGGGAAGAGCAAACCCACCTAGTATCTATTCTCTTACCAGTTCACATTTAGACTTCAACCCTACTAAAAATCTGGTCACATCCAACTACTCTCTCTGTTGTTGCTGAATTTTGACATTAGGTGTAAGAGGATGATACGCATTCAACTCATTTTGCAGATTTCTCATACTAGCATAATAGTCCTCAAGACTCTAATTCCCCTGTTGCAAGTTGAAATACTCTTGGTATAGTTGGTAAACCCTAGTAGTGTTGTCTTGTCTAGAATAAAGCATCTTTGCATGATCCTAGACCTCCTTGGTTGTATCTAAAAACATGAAGTTCACACCGATTTTGGGTTCCATACTATTCCATAGCCATGTTATAATTTGTGCATCCTCTTGCTCCCACTCATCATATCCTTGAGAATCAATTAGGGGTTTATCTTCCCTCACATGCTTCACTTTCTCCTTAGCTTTCAGAAAAACTTCAACAGATTTAACCCAAGGCACATAATTCTCACCATTCAATTTGATAGATGTCATATTCACATTTAGATAATCAGAAGGGACCATCACACTAGACTTGCATTCGTTGCTGTCTCCCATGACTTCACAAGGAAAAAGGAAAGAAATTCTACCACTAGTTTGTCACTCCACTTCACTAATTTGGCACCACACTACACACCGACTGATTATTACTAGGGAACCTTCTATCATAGGTTTCAGCAATAACACTCACCGTTGTTCACCACTTTCAGCAACCACACCACTGCTGTCTTCCACTTTCAGCACCATAAACCATCATAATACACCTCATGAACAGGGAATTTTGTTCTGCAACACATCACAATCTGTTCCTCACTGCTACACCCATGTAAACTACCTATTTGAACTCCCACCAACCAAACTTGCACTGTCACTCAACCTCACACCTGAAACCAGCCCTCTTTGAACTGCTGAGTGGAGGGTTTTCTACCAACCACACAAAACAGCAACAACTCTACCCATTGGAGGCATGAAAACCTCCAGAACAAGAAAATGATCAGTCCTTTTTAGCCCCTCTATGAAACTCCCATCTACCAATGAGAAATCTGCAAAACACTAGGAGAGTATGCGCTGAATAGAGGGAGAAAAAGAAGTTGATCTGAACTAGTTAACCTGGCTCTGATACCATGATAAAATTCAGGTATAGTGTCCTTATAATTCCAGATAATAAGAAGAAGAACCTGTAGAAACAGTAGGGAGAAGAGAAGAAAAGAGAAGAGAAGAAGAGAAAACTGTTCCAGTCGAACTAGAGAGCAAAATCTTATTTCTCTAGTCGGCCAGGCTTTATTTATACCTTTCTAAACAAATCAGAATTACTCTTATGCCCTCACTTAAGTGAGAGACACGTCAGCTAACTTAAGATCTACTTGTAATTACATTTAACATATAACTTAATGTAAAATGCCTATACTACCCCTCTACAGCCGACTCTAACACATTGTCCTAAAAACCATGCTATCCAAAAGGTGGGTAGCAGAGGGAATACGGAACAGCTTTAAGCTGGCACAACTTTCTCTTGTATTATTCCATTTTATAGTATAACAGAACTGATTATTCTCATCAATTTTTACCATTTATATTTCCATCAAATAAACAGAAAATTATGTTCTGTTATTTTGCACTTTTTTCTTGTATCAAAAAAATTATTTTTGGTACTCTAGCCTTTTTGCTTTCTTTCTATTGGTGAATTACTTAGATTTAGTAAATATATTTTCATGAAAATGTGTTAAGAGGCCCTCCTTGTATATGAAATTATGAATATGATCAGCAACAGGAAAAGGAGTATGTTGACGTAAAAGATATGAAGGGTTCAAGGGGTATCAAAGAAAGTATAAGGGCTACTCTAGCCCAACAAGAGGTTTCCATGTCTAATGTATACAGAAGGCACTTAGAAAACCTATATATTAGATTATTAGTTCTCTTGTTCAAATTTTCTGTTTTGATAGTTTATGCTATCAGAAACTCTTTTTTTTTGGTGCCACAAGACAATAATAAGTTGGTTCACAAGTCCATTTTGGAACCCAAGTTCTTTTACATGGACCTGAAACCTAATGATCTTATATCAGTAACTTTTCACTTCATGGTTATTTGTTTAGAAAATCTAGTTGTCAGTTATCTCATTATCAAGAAACTGCCACTTGCTATGTTTTTATTTTCTTTTTTCTCTTTCTTGTATTGGTTCTCTGTGGCTGTCCTATCAAATGAGAATATTTCCCTCAACAATCTTCATTAACGTTTCTGCAGAACCCAAAGTGGAACCCATCGAGATTGGAGGATGTTGATCCAAGTGAAGTGGATGCTCTCTTTGAGCCACTGGGCCCAGAAGTTGATGAACTGAGAGTGTGATTCTTAGAAGATCAAATTGTTCCAGTCTTTTAGTTTCTTGTGTTCATAACAGCAGAGAGACTTAAATCGTCATTAAATAGATTGTGATCCTATGGACAAAAGAATAAAAATTGGATGAATGATGCCCACTTCAAACCATAGTTTTGCATCACCATACTATATTTTTATTATTTGTCCATGTAGCTACTATAGTTTTGCATCATCAATTTGCGTGGGAAGGAGCACATTTTGAATATTTGGTACATGACACAGACTGTTCTCATACTAGCTAGAGGAAGGACTGGATACTGACCTGAGCTCCGGCATTTTTTGCTCATAGCGGCTACTCTAAAACATGAAGCAATGTTCTTACACTTGTCAGCCTGAGATTTTATCCAAGCACCAAGCAATAACACCTTCAGACTGGTACTCGGTGCTAATTTGTACTGTAATCTCCCCATGCAACAGCTCTTGAATTCAAGACAAGGAAAATGGCTTCATTAGTGAAGACTAATACCCCAAATGTTGTGCCAAGATGTGGATTCTTCCTGAGTCGCATTGTTTTGCAAGGTTCAAACTTCGAAGTATTGGTATGATATGTATCGGTTTTTCAGGCTGTCGATACGCAAAATAGAAAGTATTTGCGACCAGTATCAACTTTCGACAATAGTAAAGGTGAGTAATAACTACGGTGCAAGGAGGGTTAAATTAAAGGAATATAAGAGTATCGATTGTTTGAAAGTGCTAGATACTAATTTTTGTTGAGAATATGTCAATTAGAATTTTGAGCTTGGCTACTCTACCTACCGGGTCTATTTAATGTATCTTTGGATCGATATTGGAGTGATCTTATGCGGTCTTAACCTAAACCAGAGAGAGAGAGAAAGAGAGAGAGAGATGCAACTACATTCAAAGTCAGTGAAGGATGCATAAGGTTTGTAATGAATCGATATTTTTTAGGTTATTCTCAGAACATTGCTAGTTCCTATTTCCACAGTAATCATTTATATGATGCTAACCATTGTGATCGGATCTGCTGATAATCCATGCTTTATCAACTATAGGCGCTTGCAAGGTTCGAAGTATCAACATGTATTGGCCCATATCGGCCGATACGTATCATTCCGGGGCCCCGTCCGATATGCCGTTATAGTGAGTGTATTGGGGGTCTGACCGGTTCAGGGTGTGGAGGAGACCTAAACCAGCCCCCATGAACCTGCTCCGAAAAAATAAATAAATAAAACATAAAAAAAAGGTATCAATCCGTCCGGTATGCCCGGCGTATCGGGTGTGTCGATATTTTGAACCTTGGGCGCTTGGCAGACCCCACCCTTATCACAGTCAAAATTGGAGCAACTTGTTAACCCAAAATTTCCCAAGTTATGGGCCTTCATTTTATACTTACAGGATCAGATGGAAAGCAGCTCCAGAAGCAGAATCCCCGTTTCATGTAAAATTTTAATAGATGGCATAACAACCCAGCATGTTCAACTACCTTCCAACATGTAATGTGTTGGACCCACCCATCATTAACATTAAAATTCTACGCCCTCAAGGTGGCAGATTTGGGTATATACCTAGACGTTTTTTTTTCCATTCATATAAAAAGTAACGGTTAAGAAAAAGAAAAATAAAAACCAGAAACACTTCGCTTTTGCACATAATCATGCCACCAAATATAAGTACATGTACTTTGTTTAGAAAGAAAAACTCACATGTGGAAAAGCTTCCAAAGTTTGCAGCTTTCCATGTTCAACCTCATTGAGGGTGGTTCATAACAAAATTTGAGTTGGATTTTTTTTTCAAAGTTCAAAGAAAAACGCACTTCATTACCTATGATAAGTCATGCAATTACCTTTAGGAGTACAGATTATTTGGGAAATGTTGCAAAACTCTAGAAAGAGGCTGGAAAAGGCTTCATGTTGGCCAAGCATATTGAAAATTTATTACGCAGAATCCTCTTCCGAATCATGACTACAAGAAAAATACCAAGAAAACAGGGACTAACAAATGACTACAAAAGAAAAAGAGTAGATTTAGGAGCAATCTCCACTCCTCAAGCTCTGTAGCAGCTGTAAATAGCCATCGTTTTCAGGACTGATGTATCTGCATGCATTAATACATAAAATAAAATAAAATAAGATAATAAGAACTTTTCATGAACTGGTTTCTGCCAAAACTATACATACTTTCCCTTCAACATGTTATCTAAAAAGGTGGTTAGGGAGAAGTGGAGAACTTTATTTTTGGATATCTTCTTTTGATTGAAATGATAATATGCAACAAGTGATTGGGAAAATAGGAAAGCTCATACCCGTGTCGAAACAGAAAATCAGTGATGACAAGAGAGCAGTTTGGCTTGAAAAGTTCCACCCTCCGGATGATGTTCATGACATGTGTGACAGGAACCAACTTGAAGCTTTCCACCTCTCCATCTGTAACATTGAGTTGAACTGAAATATCTTATTGAGAAAAAGTTAACAAAAAAAAAAAGAGAAAAACTGAGTCTGAAACCAAAATATTCTGAAGTTTCCATTCTGGTCCAGTGGGAGAAGGCAATTCCTCAAGGGCTGAGCTGCTTGCTTTTCTTCTAGGGTTAAATATTGGCTTTTCTTCAGGCTGGAACCAGTGTTCTAAAAGGCTTAGGCGCATTGGCAAGGCACATTTTAAGGCATGCATCTATCCTAAACCTAGGTGCAGCCCCTTTCAAAAGGCATGCACATGGTGCACCTTGCACCTCAGCCAAGGTGCACACCCTTTTTAAATGTCTTTTTCGTTCTTTTTTTGGAGATTATTATGTGTCTTACACCTTTATAGTTTATCAACTTCTAAATTACCTTTAGTGCATTCACATGCTTGAATTGTTGAGTGGTTGAAGCACTTTAATAGGATCCGCATATGTTTTCTTTCACTTCCACATTTTCACTTTGAATATGTTTTATATGTTATGCTTATGAATTTTATTTTGAGCCACTAGGCTTTCTAGAACATTTAATTTCTTTTAAAATTCAGGTTGGCATTTTTTATGTATTACTTATTTTTATTAATTTTTTTAATTTTTCAAAAATTTGTGTATTGCTTCAAAAAGGCACATGACTTGCTTTGCACCTTATGCCTTGCGCACTAGAAGGCCTTTGCACTTCTAAAACACTGGTTGAAGGTGATATTGTAGTGATTAACTGAGACTTTCGATGTTGATGGAGATCAAGCCTTTGGACTTCTTATTAGTGAAGATAAAGCATCGGCTACTTACTTGAATAGTTCTTTCAGGTGGGTTCCCAGAGTGGCTATTTCCTTACTTGATTCCCTTGCAAGAAGTGGGATTAAAAGGCCCGAACTGCTATGGAGGGGAGGTACTAGGCCAGGCCCAAGGATGTAACAATAAAGCTAACAACTACTGTAATATGGCATATATTTTTCTGGTTTTGGTCATTTAAATGCTGCTTGGGCCTCTTTCTTGTTCCCTGCTGTTAAAACTCAACACCGGTGGTCCATGAAAATTTATAATGTGCTATAGAAGGAAACCTTATCCCAATGGGCTTAAAACTTTTTGCTCTTTTTTTGTTTAATCCACCTAATGGATTGGACCTCCTACTTTAATTAATTAATTATCTTTCTTTTTTTTTTTAGGGGGGGGGGGGGTGCCGCCTTCATAGTATGGGGAAAGAAGAGCATCGATTAAAATTACTTACCTTGATTTGTTGGAATGAATTCATCAGGAAGTTCTAAATCATAGCAGAAAAGGACATCTCTTTTGAAACCATAACCATTGATATCCATGTATGAAACAACACCAACTGGGACAGCTCTGCAACACAAGCATTACATACACATCATCCCAATTATGCATGAAATGAAAATAAACATATTAAAATAAAGTAATGGATAATCAGATATCAATAAAGTTCCAACTTTTAAAATTAAAGTCCACCTTTTGGGTTCTTTAATAGTCAATTTGAATTTCAAGAAGGAAAAATGAATGAAATAGTAACTTGGAAATTATACTCTACCTATTGGAAATGGATCTAGGTATTCCTGCTTCTTCTTCACATTCCTTCAGAATATTCTCTTTACATGTGATCCCATGGGGCTGCATTTACCATGCAGATAACATAAACCTCAAGAAAATGGTGGTAATTTGAATGCAAATATGCTCAAATAAGTAAAAACCTTCATCAACACAATAAGCAGATTGCTCAGATCAGCATCTGCAACCCACATATTGGTTAGATGTGTGAAAACCTTATTTAGTCCTAGGTTACAGTAAAGAAGAAGAAGAAGAAGAAAAGGGTTTGGCCAGTAGAGGAAAATCAGTCTTCTCTCTAGTCGACCCACTTGTATTTATCTCCAATAACATAGTTACAAGAAAGACCATATTGTCCCTCATAAGTGGTGGGACACATAACTTAAACTTAAATAAAACAAACCTTTCACTCTCAAATAGATAAACCCAAATGACCAAAATACCCCTGTTTTGTGTACTCTAACACTCCCCCTCAAGCTAGAGAGTATATGTCATATAGTCCTAGCTTGTCACAAATATAATCTACTCTGCCCCAAGACAATCCCTTTGTAAAGAGATATGCCCACTGATTTCCTAAGCTCACGTGAGATGTGGTTACCACTCCACTTATCACTTTCTCTCTCACAAAGTGACAATCGACCTCAATATGCTTGGTTATCTCATGGAAGACTGGGTTGGAAGAGATGTGAACAGCAGCTTGGTTATCACAGTATAGTCTCATGGGTTTGTCAACCGAGAATCCCATCTCTTGTAGCAAGTTCTTCAACCATACTAGTTCACATGTGGTATGAGCCATAGCTCTGTACTCAGCTTCTGCACTACTTGCCACCACCGTTTGTTTCTTGCTCTTCCAAGTTACAAGATTGCCACCAAAGAAGGTACAATACCCTGTAGTTGATCTCCTGTCTGATATAGAACCAGCCTAATCAACATTTGTATACCCTACTATTTCAAGAGTCCCTCCACTTTGGTATAGCAAACCACGACCTGGAGCACCCTTCAGGCACCTAACAATCCTTAGAACCACTTCCCAATGAGGAATCTGAGGATGTTGCATAAACTGACTCACCATACAGCAAATGCTATATCTGGTCGGGTAATAGTCAAATAAATCAACGTTCCCACCAACCTCCTGTATCTTCCAGGATCATCAAACTCTTCACCTGCATCAACACTCAACTTGACTTCCAAGGATGGACATGGGCATCCGATTGATGAGAAAACAGGACATGAGGACAACATAGAACAAAAAATTAGCGTGAATTTTATGTTCCTAGATACAGCTAAAGAAATCTGGGATCATGCTAAGAAACTATATTCCGGGCAAGACAATACAACTAGGGTGTATTAGTTGTACCAAGAGTACTTTAATCTGAAGCAAGGCAGTCAAAGCTTGGAGGAATACTATGTAAGTCTAAGGAATATCCGAAATGAGCTCAATGGGTATCATCCTCTGACATAGGATGTTCAGATTCAGCAACAACAGCGTGAGCAACTTGATGTGACAAGGTTTCTAGTAGGTTTGAAGGCTGAATATGAGCTTGTCCGAGCACAAATACTGGGGGGCTTTGCTCTTCCCTCACTTGAAGAAGTTTTTGCCTGTCTTAGGAGGACATCTATTGAGTCTGTAGAGCATTCTTCTCTCTCAAACCATATGTCTAGGACTCCTAATGTATTTTCTTATCTTTCTCGGTCCTCCGCATCTCAAAGAGTTACTCTTGCTAATGGTTCTACATCTCCCATCTGTGGTGTTGGTGATGTTGATCTCTCCTTGTCTTTATCATCTGTTTTATATCTCCCCAAGTTCCCCTTTAACCTTATGTCTGTTAGTAGATTAACCAAGTCACTTAATTGTTCCATAACCTTTTATCCCTCTTCTTGTGTGTTTCAGGATCTCAAGACGGGGATGAAGATTGGTGGAGGGCATGAGGCAAGTGGATTGTATTACCTTGATGGTGGTGGCCCTCCAGTAGCTTTTCAATCATCTCTTACTCCTCTTCAATGGCACTGCAGACTTCGTCATCCTTCTCTCAAGGCTCTGATACCATGTGAAAACCTTATTTAGTCCTAAGTTATAGTAGAGAAGAAGGAGAAGAAGAAGAAGAAGAAGAAGAAGAAGAGGAGGAGAAGAAGAAGAAGGGTTTGGCCAGTAAAGGAAAATCAGTCCTCTCTCTAGTCGACCCACTTGTATTTGTCTCCAATAACATAGTTACAAGAAAGACCATATTGTCCCACATAAGTGATGGGACACATAACTTAAACTTAAATAAAATAGACCTTTCACTCTCAAATAGATAAACCCAAATGACCAAAATATCCCTGTTTTGTGTACTCTAACAAGATGGAAAAACACAAATCTAACCTTGCAATGACTATTCGTTTCTTCAGAGATATACACATTCAGGTTCCAGACCACGGGATTCTCTGGATAAGGACTTTCTTCCTCTCCATTCAGTAAGTAGCAGATTTAAGTGTTCCATGGAGAAACTGGTGGACCTTGTGAGTATTCTAAATGCTCCTGCAATTTGCCTTCTCTATAATGAGTAACTAGGCATTACAACCAAAAGACAAATAAAGTTGCAGGTTCAAGTGTTTCAAGGTAAGGAGTGGTGTGGCTTGTTATAGACATCTGATCCTGCCTTCTGCCTCCTCAATCATGAGTTCCATCAGACTGGCCCTAACTTGGCCCAAAAAAAACTAATCAAAATCAATCTCAAACTTCTGTAGCGCACCCCCCAGTGTGTTGGAAACAGATTAACAGAGAGATCCCTTGGGTCCTGATCTTGGTGAAACCAGTAAGACCATATCTATCTCCACTCAAAAGCTATGTTTGCATCGTATTTCTCCACTCTAGCCACAAATACTATAGGAAGTTTCTATATTTATTGAAGTTACACAAAATAGTAAGTGTAGCAAAATGAAAACAACAATAAAAATTTTGATTACAATATAATAAGTGGGAGTGAACTAGTCCTGGTAACATGAAAAAATCAAAATAATTTTTTTTCCAGACCAGTCCACCAGCAACAAGATGGTCAAGCATCCCGGGAAAAGTTGGCTTCACTTCACTTCTCTTTCCTATCCACAGAAACTTCTTTCCATCCTTATTGACATAGCCATTCATATGGATGCCATAAACCTAATACCAAAAAAGAAACATATAAAATATAAGAAATACAGAAAACAAATTTTTACAGACATCACATGAATCAATCCCTGAAACCTGAAAGAAGCAAAAGAATAAATCTTGTTGACCTTGACCCTAAGATGCAACATGTGATTCACAAGAAAAGTAAAGCACCTAATTTACCATGAGCACAAAATCTACATCCCAAAATAAGGATGGCATGTGCCAATTAATAAATTTGGAGGTAAACAAGCACACAAATATATACCTTTAATCTTTTCAACAAAATGCTTCATTTAGTGGTTTTCCCTTGGGAACTAACAAGCATATGGTTCCTAATTTTTCAAGAATTGTCGCATGATTTTAAGGAAAAAAGATCTTACAGTCAAGCATGGAAATGAGAGATCACCCAGAAGGAAAGGAAAAACCAACACAAACCAAACAGAATACAAATCAACTCCCACCACCATCCAGTTCTGTGATTGACCAAAATCCCACTCCAAATTCTTCTTTAGAAATCCCTAAAAGTTCAGGTAAAGGTAGAACCCAATCCAGGATCTTGTTGCTGATTTCTTAAGCAATTTTCTCTTTGCTCCTGATAGGCCCCCAGTTAACCTTACGTATGCTAGGAGAAAGAAAAGGCAGCATGATTAGACATGGCGCATTTATGGAGGAGGTCAGAAGGGAATAGGAAGAGTCTTGGGGCATTTATAGCTATGTCAGTTATGAATAAGAAGAGTTTTTGGGCATTTATAGAGGGAGTCAGTTATGCTATCAGAAGAGTATAAGAAGGGGCTTTGGGGGATGGGGGGCGACATGTTTTTTTATTGAGTAAAGAATATTGTGTGTGTTTGGAAGAGCCGGCGGTCTCTCGAAGAACCGACCAACTGTTAATGTTTTCTGCTGAATGAATACTAGTCTCTTTTGTTGATGTTCGAGTGTGTGAACGCTGCTGTAAGTCTGTGAACTGCATGTCAAATTTCTGGGTCATACCAGTGGTATCAGAGCACGTCTTTCCTCGGCCATGGTGACAGCTAAGGAAGTGGCGTCGCAGGTTGAGGGTTTCGAAGAACACCTGTCTTCTCTGCATTCTGTATTTCATTTGGAGATGGATGGCTTACGCAATGAGTTTCAATGACTCGATCCAGATAAGGTAGCTGCTGGACTTTCGAAGAACTCGGTACAATCTCTGGAAAGAGGCGTTCAAGATCTGGTGAGACGTTTTGATTTGTTGCTTCAGCAACAGGCCTATTCAGCTCCTTTGTCTACAACTGGCATTGCTTCTCCTTTAGTCGCACCGAGTCGTGCGGCTGACAAAGGGAAGAGTGCAGCTTTCCCGACGTCTTCTTCAATGTCAGTCCCAGAACATACTTCTGATTCACTTCCTCGGAAGTTGGAGTTACCTATCTTTGATGGGGAAAATCCTGACGGCTGGATTTTTCGCGCGGAGCGCTATTTTGAGAATGGCTTGCTTCCAGCAGAGCGTCTGCGAGCTGCAGTTGTCTGTTTAGAGGGCGATGCATTGGCGTGGTATTACTGGGAAGATGGTTGGCGACCTTTTCGTGGTTGGACAGAATTCAAAGAGCTCCTCCTTGAACGTTTTCGATCGACTCAGGAGGGGAATTTACAGGAGCAGCTCTTCTCATTACATCAGTCTTCTACTGTTAAGGAATATCGTCGCCAATTCGAGGTGCTCTCCACTCCCTTACGAGACCTTCCGGTAATCAGTCCAAATAAGAGCAAGTGTTTTGGGCTGATAGAAAACTCTAGTTATTGGGATGAATCAGAGTCCCGATGTAGGGATTACAATGGGCACTTGGCAACACTGACATCAGCCAAGGAACTAAGTTTTGCTGGAAAACTCTGCACTAATACAACAAGAGGCTGCTGGGTTGGAGGAAGAGGCTTCAATTCTACAGGTGGTTTTAGTTGGAAATGGTCTGACAATGCAACACATTGGAATGAGTCCATCTCCCCTGGGGCACCATTTCACTCCAATTGCTCCAATTCATCATGCAAAGGCATTAATCAAATCAATACCTGTACATCGGTGACTAATGGCCAGCCAACCCTTGTGGGTGAGAGATGCAACAACTCTCATGAGTTCATTTGTATGCTTGATATAGAGAACAAATGCTACCACCTGCGCCGCCACAAGGAGTATCTTGTCATCCTTGCAACTGTTAGTGGGATGATCCTTTGCACAACTTTGGCTGTTGTAATTTGGTTGTTTGCATACAGGAAGAGCAAGAGACACAGAAGGTCTCGCAAAGCATCTAATCCATCAACATCTGCATCAGTTACCCCATCAGGGAAAGTCTTCAGCAATGAGGAACTGAGGCCAATTACATAGAATTTCAGTGAAGGTAACCGTCTTGTTGGAAATGCCAAGACTGGTGGCCCATATAGTGGGTTTTTTCATGATGGAACAAGGGTAGTAGTCAAGAGATTGAAAAGGTCTAGCTTTCAAAGAAAGAAGGAATTTTATTCAGAGACTGGAAGAGTTGCAAAGCTCCGATATCCTGCTGCCTTGCGCGGAGTGCGTCCATCCACTATGCATGGAGTTACTGGTTGGAAGTGCTTATTCATTGGCAGGACCTGCCTGATTTTGAAGATTCTTGGGAGCCTTTGGACTTAATTCGAGACCAATTTCCTCATTTTAACCTTGAGGACAAGGTTAAACTTTGGGCGGCGGGTAATGATAGGCCCCCAGTTAACCTTACGTATGCTAGGAGAAAGAAAAGGCAGCATGATTAGACATGGGGCATTTATAGCTATGTCAGTTATGAATAAGAAGAGTTTTTGGGCATTTATAACTAGGCCAGCTGGGCATTTATAGAGGGAGTCAGTTATGCTATCATAAGAGTATAAGAAGGGGCTTTGGGGGATGGGGGGCGACATGTTTTTTTTTAGTAAAGAATATTGTGAGTGTTTGGGAGAGCCGGCGGTCTCTCGAAGAACCAACCAACTGTTAATGTTTTTTGCTGAATGAATACTAGTCTCTTTTGTTGATGTTGGAGTGTGTGAACGCTACTGTAAGTCTGTGAACTGCGTGTCAAATTTCTGGGTCATACCAGCTCCTTGATCTCCCCTTGAAAATTCTTCTGTTCCTTCTTTCCAAACTTCCAAACAGACAAGGAATAAGCTCCAAATTAGTTTTGCATGATTTCCTATCATCAAAACATGATTCTAGGACTATCTATCTACACACACACACACACACACCCACACACATATTGGTATGGAAAGAAAGTGCAAAGAAGAAACAGCATCAGAAAAGAGAATAATCAAATACCAACTAAAATGGAAATGGAGGAAGAAAGATCCAATGGCCTCCACTGAAATCTTCAAATTGTAGACCAGATATAGGAATACAATATGGGCAAAGGGTATATTCAGCAATGGAAATAGAAAGAGGTGCTTCACAGCTGGGAAGACTATGTGGCTTACTTGACTTAAAGGAACTTAAGGGAGATAATCCCTACCCTGTTTAGTCCTGCTTTCTTCTCTTCATTCCACTAGGAAGGAGAAATCATGTGTAGATGCATGATAACATTCACTGTTTTTTTTTTTTTTTTTTTTTTTTTTTGTAGATAGATAACATTCAATGTTTTGGAGCATACGATAGGAACATATGCTTGGAATTTTTTTTCTAGTAAAAGACAGAATGATGACAACATCTCAGATCTGATCTCAAGTGGCACTCTGCAACTTGACGAGGGACTAGTTCAATGAGATCTTGACTAGCCAGGTTGTCAGAAGTTGGTAGGCTTATTGCAAGCTCTAGGGTTTGCAAACAGGTTACCATCATCCTAATGAGCTGCAAAGCTTGACTTCAATGGATGCTCCCTGGAGGACCCTGTTGGACAGTTTTGTATGCCCTTAGCTTCAATCAGAATGATGTACATCATGAGTTTATTGTAAATGAATAAAAGTACATATTTGATTCATGTTCCCTTGGTATGTTTCTGTGTAATACCCTTAAACTGGACACTTAATGAGACTCGTGTTAGTTTAGAATGTTCACAGCCAGTGGGTCGGTCTGGGGAGACCTATCCTGATAAGGTTGACACTGATATGCCACCAAGTCGGTTGGGGTAGCTTGTCTCAGCTGCCAGGGTGAGACCCTAGGCACATGCAGTGTAGGATCAATTGAATCTTTGAACCGGACCAAATTTCCAGTATTGCCCTGGACCTTGGAGATTAATGGGCAAAATTGGAAAGTTACACCCGATCCCTAAACTCGATTATGATACTGCACTAGGTGTCAGATTGGGTTGTCTTTGATGTACCAATCAGTGAGATCCTTAGTGGGGGTCAAAACCTGGGTATGTTGGGACAGTCTGAGAATTCATCTAAGTGGGTGATCATAGTGACAGGATCAGCCCCTTTGTCGAACAAAGGTAATGATCGGGGATGCACTCTCACTAATGGAAACCAAGACTGCCGGCGGCCGATTTCAATTGTTGAGATTTGTTTTGCAAAGTATATTTTATATGAGATATAAAAATATATATTATGGTTTCTAAAATGTTTGCAAAAGGTTTTAATTCTCGGGATCCATATAAGCAGAGAGTGCAACACTGTTCCTTGCAGCCGAGGGAGAAGTCCTCTCTTGTCGGGTAGTGTTTGATCATTATTGGCTGAGAGGTTAAGTGTAAGACCATTGAGGATAATACCCGATGGGCTAATATTGCATTTGCCCACAATCCCTGGGTGTTACAAGGTGGCTTGGCCCAGGGACCACTTAGGGTAAGTGTTGGGCCCATAGAGCCCATTTGATGGGTTTCAGGGGGTGCACTGTCCACAACTGTGTATTCGGCCAGGCCTTGTAACAAAGGTTGGGTCGAACCCATGTGGCTGATGTATAGATCAATGCTTGGGCCCCACGCCATACAAGGAAGCCCAACTGGGCAGCAGATAGGAAGACTAAGTGAGCACATAACCTTAATGGGCCTTAAGCCCATTTCGAACTGGGCTAATTTAATGAGTTAAATATGGGGCGAATTCTGAGATGGATTAGCAGATAGGATAGGGTCTTAACCCTATCCACTCAGAGAGCCCAGATCTGAATGTGATTCAGATCTAGAAACCTCCTAATGAGATTGGGAGAAGGCTGATCTAATCTGCAGATAAGATAAGGGTTTATCTTTATCACCTAAAGGGATGTCTGATCCAAATATGATTTGGATCAGCAACTCCTAATTGGATTAGGAGCTGATCCTTTAGGGTTACAAAAGAAGGAAGGGGCGGTAGCCTTTAGAAGACACATATTCACATCATCTTCAGAGCTGAAATCACAGAAGGAAGAATTAAGCAACCTTGCAGAATTCTTTCTTGCCGCCTCCTTCTTGCTGCCTACCTTGCCAGTTCGATCTCCAGTTGTGGGAGAAGTCAAGATTTGATCTTGATATCAGTTCTTTGTGAAATGACTGATAGGAAGCTATGCTCACGTGCCATCCTACTGTTTCTTGCGAAGGAACAAGTTCTTGGAAAAGAACATTGTTGATTCTGCTCCATCCTGCACTGCGCCATCTTCAGTGGGAGCAGTCTTTAGATCCTTCCTTGGGCGTGAACACCTCCACTGGGAGATATTACTTCTCCGTATCAGGTATAATTCTCTCCCACTACTTTTGTTCAGATCTGGTTCAGTTTATGGTTCAAGATTGATCCTTGAAAATATGATTTTCTAAATAGGGAATGCGATTCCCAATTGAAGGGAGAGAAAAAATTTTGAAATTCGCCCACCTTATTCCGCAATTTTGGGCGTCCATACGATGGATCTCTCATCCCTTCAGACCCAAGATGCTCTGGAGTTGGTGGTGCTTTTAGGGTTGGGCATGTCAATATAATCATGGTCTTCTCCAGCCCAAATGGCTAGGACAACTCCGTGCATGCTGAGATCATGGCTCTTATATATGGTTTTAGATTTGTGCTCTCTGGATTTTGAGAGTGAAGGTGGAAGACAGTTCTTAGCTCATCACTGGATGGATGACAGAATACTCAGTTGGCCATTAACCATTGAGACATCATATAAGAGAGGCTAGGGACTTAACAGCCAGGGTGAACAGCTCGTTCAGCTGGCTACCAAGGTCCACTGACCTCCCAATTTTGGGCCTTGGCTGAATATGAGACATTGTTTAGTGCAATGGTAAATCAAAGGCTGAATATCCATTTTGGGAACACCATGTCCAAATGGCGTGAATTGGAACTTGGGCTTCAGAAGGGGACTAAGGGAAAATGAGTGTGAATCTCTAATTCGGTTACTAGACCTCTTAGGCAAGGATTTAAATATCAACACGATACACCCGATACGGGGGCGTATCGTATCATTATCGGCCTATGGAAATATGAGATACGCTATGAACAGAAGCATATCCCGTGAGTCGTATGTATCATAGCGATACAGATGCATATCGGCCCATATTGCACCGTATCGGCCGATACACATCAATATGCAATGTTTCTCTATAAAAAACTACAGGCATTATGATTCGAACTTGGATCACCAGAGTGCGCCCAAAGCCTTGCACCATAAATTCTACAAATAAAATATTAAGAATAGAATAATTATTTTAATACTTAAAATTTATAAATTTGCAAATGATATGTATATTAAAATTTTGTATATATTTTTACAAATTGTTATTTAATATTTTAATTTATATTAATAAGTAATAACAATATATTTATTATTTATAAAAAAGAAAAATATTGTTTATAAAATATTTAAGAATATAACATTAAATTGAATTTATCAAATCCATTAATCTACATTTATTTCAAAAAATTATTTTTCATATTAGAAAAATTATATAAATAAAATATTAATAAAGGAATAATTATTTTAGTAATTAAAAATTATGAATTTTTATATGATATGTTTATTATAAATTTTAACAAATTTGATATACTTTAAGTTAAGATTAGATTTTTATAAATTATTAATTAATATTTTAATTTGTATTTGAGAATTTAATATTTAGTTAACTTTTTGTTAATGTTAAAAATTAAAAAAGTAAAATAAAAATAATTTATATAATAATTAAAATATAATAGGTGCATATGTTTAGTGCCTTGGACTCTTGATTGATGCATTATAAATAAAATCATATGATATCTATGCATCTTGATATATTAATTATAATATATTTCTTCATATATATCACTAAAATATACATTTCCTATGTATTTATATACTATTTGTCATTATTTTGATATTAAATTTAATGATATTATTGTATTTACAGAATTTGTATGTATTTTCCTAGCGTATCCATGCATTTTCATATTTTTCGTCCATATCCATGCGTTTCCAAAGCATATCCGTATCCGAGTTGTTTGATACGATACTCGATGGCGATACTTTAATCCTTGCTCTTAGGGCAAATTCACTTGGACTCGTCGCTGAAAGACTCTAGAATTTGGGTAGGTTCTTCAGATGGCCTCTTCTCTTGCTCTTCTTTCTTCAAAGTACTTGCTTCCCCCCACCGTCTAGCTGGGGATTTCCCCGTGAAAGAAATCTGGTGCAAGCTTATCCCCCTGAAGATTCAAGCCTTTTATTGGGAATTATTCCTTGGCAAGGTAAACACTTGTGATATGTTGCAGAGAAGAAGGCCATACACATGCCTTTCTCCTCATGTGTGCTCTTTGTGTAAGGAAAGTGGTCAGACTCTACCTCACTTAATGATATCTTGTTCTTTTGTGCTTCGAATTTGGGATTTCTTTCATACTCTCTTTGGTTGCAGGTGGGTTCCCTTTCAAGATGTGGCAAGACTCTTTAACTATGACTCTTAAGACGAAAGAAAAGAGGGATGGTAATGTGGAAAGCAACAAAGGCAACAATATGTTGGGTGCAGTAAGAAGAAAGGAATAACAAGATCTTCTTGGAAAAAATCAAAATAGTAGAGGAAGTGATTGATAGCATCAAGGTGAAAGTAGCTCATTGGGTGAAATCCTTAGAAAGCTTTCAAGTCTTTTCAATCGCAGATATTCTAAGAAACTGGTCTGAAGTAGCACAGTCATCAAGAGTGAGAGACAAGATAAGATGGAGTGGAAACCACTAGGAGGCAATAAAGTGAAACTGAACTTTAATGGGAGCTCCATTGGAAACCCAAGACTATCAGGCATAGGAGGAGAATTCAGAAATTCTGAAAGGAGGATATTGGCCATGTTCTTAGGACCGATTGGAACAGGGAACTCGTTGAAGGCTGAACTCTTGGCACTACTACAAGGTTTGAAGCTAGCTAAACAGATGGGATGCAAGCATATTGAAGTGGAAGGAGACTCAAAAGTAGTCATTTCCTAGGCTACAAACAGCAGCCATACCCCATGGATGTTTAAACATGTGATTAAGGAAGTGGAAAAGATTGCAAAGGAGGTTGAGGCTGAATTCAAATGGGATCAAAGGAGTGCAAATGGGCTAGATGATTATCTAGCAAAACAAGGGGCATTGAGACAGCAATTATTTTGGGCTGCACTGTAATGAGGGAAGAAAAGAGGGTTCAAATGGGATCATCACTCCCATCACTAAGTTGTATAAACTATTTCTAATCTGAAAGTTAAATAAAATCCATGCTTACTGATAAAAAAATGGTAAATCAAGGGCTGACAAGCATGAGAACATGGGTTCAGGTCTGAGTCAAAAAAATGCCAAAGGTTAAGCCAGAATTCAGTCCACCCTTCCCAAGGCCCTAAATAACCAAGAGCTAGAGACCAACATTAGTATTGACCTTCTTGGCTAAATGAATAACTCAGCCTGGATTATGTCAAGCAAATGATTCATCTTCCCCAAAGAGACCATTGCCCATGAACCTTGTGATATGGCTTGTATCCATGCTATGACCATGGTGGAGTCCCTTTCACAAGAATTCTGTCCATACATGAGGCAAAACCCAACCTTCTAAATTGCCAAAGTTAATCCTAGGGGTGGCAATTTTCCCCATTTCCCCGATCCCCATGGGGATCCGCCCTGAATGGGGCAGGGATGGGGTTGATTTTTCCCCTGCAGGGAGGAATGGGGAAATTTTCATCCCCGTTACAGGGGACAGGGCGGGGACAGGGAGAGCACTCCCCGCCCTGCGGGGACTCCAATCTCCACTCCGTGGGATCCCCACTAATATATATGTATATATGTATGCATACGTTATATATGTATATATGTACACATACGTCTACATATTAATATTTTTAAAAATATGGTTGAATATGTTTGACTATTTTCTACTACAAATGTAAATGTTAATTATTTTATTTTTATTTTTTTAAATAAAATAAGAAACAAAAACAAAACATTATAAAAAATCACAGGGAATGAGGATCCCCGTGGGGACGGGGATGGGGATAACCTTGTCCCCGTCAGCGGGGACAGGGACAGGGACAGGGACGGAGATGGGGATTTTTGTAGGGACGGGGATGGGGATAACCTTGTCCCCGTTAGCAGGGACAGGGACGGGGACGGGGACGGGGATGGGGATTTTTGCGGGGACGGGAATGGGGAGAGGCTCCCCGTCCCCGCCCCACCCTGTTCCCATTCCTAGTTAATCCTATTTTTGCCCCTTTTGTATTTGGATTTTAGTTTTGGTTGCTTCTATGTAGGTTGGCCCTTGTTAATGGGTGCATTTCTAGTTTATGCTATATCTTGTTGCCATCTTCTTTTTAATCATTAACAAATTATAACTATTGATTATTAAAAAAGATTGAGGCAGAAGAGAGGTCAGAAGAGGATCAGGAAAAGTAGGGAACTCCCAAATGACAATAATGCTAATATAGCATATGGACAAAACAGTTAGTCATTCTTTGTGAGTGTGAGAGCACTAGAGAATAGGGTCGACAGAGCAGGATTTCCCTGAATTCTTTCTGTACAGATGGCAATAGGGGTGGCCACGAGCCGAGCTTCTCACGAGCTATTCGAGCTCAGCTCAGCTCAGTTTAAATTGAGCTTCGAGCCGAGTTTGAGCCTGATATATAGGCTCATTTTCTAATCGAACCGAGCTCAAGTTTAGTGAAGCTCGACTCGTTAGGCTTGCGAGCCTAATCAAGCCTAGTATAATAAATAAATAATTTTTTATTTTATGCATACATATACATATATAAATATATATATAATAAATAATTTTTATTATATATAATAATATTTTGTATATAATATTTTTATTTTTTGTATAATAGTAAATAATTTTTATAATTCTTATTTTTTGTATGTAAAATAAAAATATTTTTATATGTACAATAATAAATAATTTTTATCAATAATTCATTGGAATTAATTACGAGGTATTACAATCAAACAAAGGGAGGTAAACTGTCTTCACTCCCCCACAAGCAAAAAAATAGAATTAGAAAGAAGCCCTATACACCCCTTGCTTAGCTAGCTTGTCAGCAAAGGCATTTGCAGTTCTTTTAACCTAGTTGTACTTAACTTCAATATCCTTTGCCAACCATTAAAATTTTTTCCTTTCATTGTTGTATTTCCACAAACCAGGCTTGTCTTCCTTTAACCAACTTACTACTATCTCCAAATCTCCTTCAAGAATCAATCTCCTAATATCCAATTCTTTTGCTCTTTGGATCCCTTCTAAGCTTGTCTTCCTTAATGTTTTGTATGTAAAATAATGTATAGTTTTATTTTTTAGAAAAAAAAAAAAAACTTGGCTTTCGGTCGAGCTTGAGCTGAGCCGAGCTTGAACTTGCAAGCTTTGAATCGACTCGAGCTCGAGCTCAAGTCTCTACCTCGAATCGAGCTCGAGCTCAAGCTCGAGCCTAACACAATTTCAGCGAGCCGATCTCAAATAGCCAAGGATTCGGCTCGGCTCGGCTTGAATCCACCCCTGGATGGCAAAGAGCAGACCAATCCAATTGCTTTTCTTTGGATCACCTCTTCTTGATTAGGAAACCATTGAATATGCAACTATTTCTTCAAATACAAATCTATGACATGGCCTTAATAGCAAAAGATCTCTATAATGTTTTCTATTTCTTATTTGTTATCTCCCTTTTCATTTTGGAAGTTGGAGCTCAAAGAAGTATGTCCTGAAGGACCTATCATATAGGAACAAATGATTTGTTGTCTTTTGTACCTAAATGCAGATAGCACATGTCATTCAAGTTCATTCCTCTAACTATAACTTGTCCAGTATTAAGAACTTCTCTAGGAAATCCGACCATACTATTAAAGTAATCTTAGGATGTATATGGGAACACTACATAAGATTTCTATAATGTGACTATGAATCAAGCTTGCTTGTTTTTTAGTACAAGTAGCTTGGGGACTTGGGGTTGGGTTCAAACCATTATCAAGATTTGGCCTTGAGTTCAGCCTATCAAAAAGGGGATCTTACGAATAAATTCCCAAAATATAAGTAGTATTGAATCATATGGTAGAGTGTGGTGTGGTTTTTCTTAGTATCTTTAGTTATACTGCTCAACAATGCTCAGATTCTGCAGGCACCAACACTGTGACAGTGGCACTAGTTACCCATGTGTATTCATGCCATTTTGATCGCCTTGTACTGAAGGGTGTAATATCCTAGAGAGTATCTCATAATCCAGGTCATCCAGTGGGTCCAGTTATGGTGCTCCAGGTTATACAATCTGCTTTTGCTTTGTCTGGCACTTTGTAAGGTTCTTGACTGCCATGCTGCCCTGCTCAGTGCTTAGTCACGCCATGTAAATCACTTCTAGAATATTTTGTAGGCTTCTTTCCTTGTCTGAAAAAAAAAATTCTTGAGTTTCTTTCTTCCCATATAGTCCATTAGACAGCAGCCCTTACACACCTCCACATTATCCTTACTCTTTTTGTTGGCCAGCTGAAGGAAGAAGAAGCAAATAAGCTTTGCACATTTAATGAGGGATTCGCCTACATCCAAACAAAGAAATAAACCATTCCCAAATACTTTTAGCAAATTGGCAGGAGATTAATAAGTGGTAACCAGTCTCACCATTAGACTTACAGAGAACACATCAATGAGGAGATAAACAACTTTTAGGTCTCTTTCTTTGAAGCAAATCACTTATGTTGATTCTTTCCAGGAAAGTTTCCCAACAAAAACTCCCAACCCTTGGTTGGATAGGCTTACACCAAACTTCTTTAACAAGGAAAGACATTTCAAACTCCAAATTCTAGGTCTTCCCTTCTAAGCCTCCCTTTTATTCCACCAAGAGGATGCTTCTTTCATTGGAGGTGGCAAGAAGATGGATCAACACTTATGACAGGCTATTAAAGAAATGAAAGAACAAGCCACCGGCCTTGTTTCCTCACAGGCCCATATCATGTGATTGAAAGATGAGGACACAACTCCACAGTTGCTGCTTTACTGTCCTGAAACCATCAAACTTTGTCACTTTTCCCTTGATTTTAACATTAATGGAGTGGATGTCTTTGGGCAGCATCGTGGATTTCGTACATCAGTGGAGGTCAGTTCGTCTTTGCTCTCAGGGTAGACTGTAGTGGAAATCAATCAGGCATGCAACCCTATGGGGGGTATAGGAGAAGAGGAACAATCAGATATTTGAAGGAGAGGCATGTGGCATCCCTTGAAGCCCTTAGGACAAAATAGCTTACCCATCTCAGTCTTAGATTTTGAACACCATGGAGTTTAAAGGCATCTCCCTTGATACTAACCAAAGAAACCCAAATGAGGACCTTCAATCATCACTGCGGAACCCCTCAATCAAAAGACCCTCCCTTACCAATCCCAAATAGATGGCTAATTTTGCAATTTGGTGGAAGTTCTCTGGGATTGGAGATACTGGTTCTATAGTGACCTCATTGGAGATACTGGTGCAGTCAAAGTTGAAGTTATGGCTTTGTTGACTGGGTGCAGGATTGATAAAAGGATGCAGTCCCTTTTGAGTCATTGTCATCAAATATGCAAATAGAGCTTGTTAAGGCCATTGGAAATTAGCTCACCACCTCAATGAGATAAGATATAATCTGAGATTATCCCCAACATAGTCAAATGGATTCCAAGAGAATGGAATTCTGTGGCCAATGACTTAGATAATAAGGGAGTGAAGAAAATATTTTTATATAGCAGAAACTCTAAACCCCACTAAGTTTTGGGTTTGAAAATGGAGTTTCAATACTCAAACAATATATTCTGTACACCTTGTACTGACTTAAAAAATGTAATTATAAGAAATTGCATTGACTTAAAATGTAAAGTGCTATCATGTTATGAATAGTGTTTACTTAACTAACCTTTATGCCAAAGTAGGGAGCAGCTGCACGTTCTAACGAAAAAAATTCTGGCTTCCCAAACGATGATGTGACAGGGTATAGCTGATTAGAATCAATGTACACTAGTTAGTGAGATGCAGGACATGGAATACAAACTCACAATATTTTCTGAAATACAAGACATGAATTACAAGCCCATAGAACTGGATCTGAGAAAATTTCAGATATATTATAATTGGAACCACAGATGCAAACTTCACTGAAAACGGAAAACCCTTCACATTCACGTTGGCTGAAAGATGGACAACAAATTGCTTATTTGTTTAGAAATTAGCAATTAGAAAGGTCATGAAATGAACAACACATGGATTTCAAACTCAATGAGCTAGATTTTAGAAATTTTCAATTATACTTATTTCACATGGATGGAGATTTCACCATAAGCAGACAACTACGCACATCTCTCAAATAAAAAGACTACAAGCATTAGATTATTAGATGCAAATGTTAGGTTATTTATCTTCCAATAGAATATAGTCTACTTGTATCATTAGAAAAATCAACAATCATGAGAATTACATTTTAGTAATCGCAATATGTACCTTGTAGTTTCTTGTGATGATTGAGAGAGAGAGAGATACGGATGATAGAAAGGAAAGGCAAAAAACTCAGTACTGGCAGCTGCCAGTTTTCTATTTATATTAATCTTTATAAAAAGGCAAAAATACAAGTATGCCCCTGGCGGCATATCCTAGAATAAAAACAATAGGAAAAGAAAGAAAGAAAGAAAGAAAGAAAGAACTAGTAACTAAAACTGTCCCACTAACATCAATTACAAGTAACACTCAAGCCTTACAACACTCCCCCTGAAGTTGGGCTGAAGATGTCTATCATGCCCAGCTTGTCACATAGCTCATTGTGCCTCCAACACGGAAGTCCTTTTGTGAGGACATCAGCAAGTTGTTCCTTGGTGTTGACATAAGGGATACAAATTTCCCTTTTTTCCAGTTTCTCTCTTATGAAGTGCTTATCCACCTCAATATGCTTAGTCCTCTCATATAGGACCGGGTTGTTGGCAATGTTTATTGCAGCCTTGTTGTCACAATAAAGAGACATAGGATTATGAATAGCAACTCCAAGCTCACCTAGGAGGTTCTTTAGCCAAAGGACTTCAGCCACCCCATGTGCCATAGCTCTATACTCAGCTTCTGCACTTGATTTTGCTACCACACTTTGCTTCTTGCTCTTCTAGGTCACCATATTTCCTCCCACAAATGTGCAATACCCACTAGTGGACTTTCTATCGTCCACTACTCTTGCCCAATCAGCATATGTAAAGACTTCCACCTTCAGGTGATTGTGTTTACTGAATAGTAGGTCTGTTCTTGGATGTTTCTTCAGGTATCTAAGGACTCTCTCTGCTGCCTCCATGTGTGGCTTCTTAGGAGAGTGCATAAATTGGCTCAAAACTCCAACTGAATAGGCAATATCTGGACGGGTCATGGACAGATAAATCAGCTTTCCCACTAACCTTTGGAACTGCTTTACATCTTTCAGAGGTTCACCAATACAGTCACCTAGCTTGTGGTCCGCATCCATAGGAGTGTATGTCGGCCTTGCACCTAACTTACCTGTATCCCGTAATAGATCAAGGGTGTATTTCCTTTGAGAGACAAAGATACCCCTTATTGAACGGGCAACTTCGATCCCAAGTAAATACTTTAGGAGTCCTAGATCTTTCACTTCAAATTTGGATGCAAGGAATTGTTTCAATTTCTGTATCTCTGAACTCCAGCTCCCTGTAATGATGATATCGTCTACATACACTATCAATATGACAACCTGCTCCTGACATCTCTTCACAAAAAGTGTACGATCAGACTAGCACTGTTGGAACCCCATTTCTTGAACTGCCATGTGTAACTTACTGAACCAGGCTCTGGGAGACTGTTTTAAGCCGTAGAGAGACTTCCGTAGCTAGCACACCTTGTTTTCACTTCCCTTGGCAGAGAATTCAGGAGGTTGAACCATGTATACTTCTTCTTCCAAGTCACCATTCAGGAAGGCATTCTTATGTCCAGTTGATGCAATTCCCAATCAAAATTAGCAGCTAAGGATAGGAGAACCCTAATCGAGTTCATCTTAGCCACCGGAGCAAAAGTCTCATCATAGTCAACTCCATATACCTGTGTGTACCCTTTGGCTACTAGTCTTGCTTTGTACCTTTCAACCGTTCCATCTGCCTTGTGCTTAACTGTGAACACCCATCTACACCCCACGGGTTCTTTCCCCTCTGGAGGACCCACCAATTCCCAAGTCTGATTTTTGTGGAGGGCATCAATCTCCTCCTTCATGGCATCTATCCACTCGGAATTTTAAGGCTTCTACAACATTCTTGGGAACAGGGACACGGTCAACTACTGATAGGAAGGCCCGGTACAAGGGAGAGATGTGGTCGTAGAAAACAAAGTGGGTAATGGGGTGTTCGGTAGTGCACGACCTGACTCCCTTTCGTTGAGCAATAGGGATGTCTAGGTCGTCCACAATGGGAGAAAGGTTAGGGGTTGGACTTACCTCCTGGGATTCTGATGATGTCAGTTGCTCAGTGGTTGGCTGCTCCACATTTCTATCACATTGTTGATCTCTCCGACGAGTACGCTGGAAGACACAGAAGGGAGTGAGGTCCGGAATAGAAGGAAGGGACACCTAAACCTGCTTCTCCTCTTCCACGTTACGGCTCTCCCCCTGAGGAGAAGGAGGGAATAATGGCTTCAACTCAAAGAATGACACATCCATAGACACAAAATATTTACGACTAACTGGATCAAAACACCAATACCCCTTTTGAGAGGATGGGTACCCCAGGAAGACACAAGGACTAGACCGAGGGTCTAACTTACCTCTGGATGGAGACAAATCGTGGACAAAGGCCCGACAACCAAAGACTCTCATGGGGATGGAAAATAAAGGTGACTGAGGGTACAGTAACTGATGAGGAGCCATGTAATTTAACACTCTAGAGGGCATGAAATTGATGACATACACAGCTGTAAATATAGCATCCACCCAAAACTTTTTTGGGGCATTCATGTGAAACATCATCACGCGGGTTATCTCAAGGAGGTGCCTATTTTTTCTTTCTGCAACCCCATTTTGCTGTGGTGTTCTGGCACATGAGCTTCTATGAATAGACCCATGGGAGGCGAAGAACTCATTTAGCTCCCCATGGAAGTATTCCTTCGCATTATCGGATTGGAAGATCTGTATTTCAACATGGAACTGTGTAAACACCATCCTCTAGAAGTCTTGCACTATCTTTGGAACCTCGTCTTTGCTACACATAGGGATTACCCATGTATAGCGAGAGTAATCATCAATCAGTGTAATAAAATACCGATATCCACCCTCAGAGGTTACATTTGTAGGCCCCCATACATCAGAATACACAATATGAAAAGGAACATTTGATCTTTTATTGCTGGAATGAAAAGTTGTTCTACATTGTTTACTCAACTGACACGTTTGACACATGAAATCTAACACTGAACACGACTTAAATAAAAGTGGAAACAAACATTTTATTACTTCAAAAGAAACATGACCTAAACGACTGTGCCACAACAAAATTTGTCTCTTATTTGACTGACTATGTGACTCTGAGGATGACACATAAAGACCAACTTTGTTGTCGAGAATGTAGAGACCGTCCACCAGGATCCCTCTACCAATCGTCCTCCTAGAAGTTAGGTCCTGAAAAACACATGAATCAGCAAAAAATGTTACAATACAGTTTAAAGAACTTGTAATGCTACTAATTGAAAGCAAATTTATGAGAAGTTGAGGGACATACAAAACACAATTCAGGTTAAGGCCATGGGGAAGGGATATCGATCCTTGATCTGCAATGGAAGAGAAGGAGCCATCTACAAGTCTCACTCTATCCCTTCCTTACCGGTCATGTGATTTGAGGCCCCTGAGTCAATAATCCAAGGGGAATCTGTGGGAGTGACATGGAATGCAAAAGCCACATTACCTGAAGTGGATGCAAAGGAGGTAGAGGGAGTACCAGTGATTGAGCTATCCAATTGCTACAATGCCCTACCATAAGATTCCAGATGCTCCGTGAATGAATTCATTATATCCTCCGTGGGGTCAGGTTTATTAGGAGAGTCCCGGGTACTACCGGCAACCTGAGTGTCTTGGGTTGCCACATGTGCTGCACTCGTTCTTTTCACGTGACCTTTACCCTATTCTTGATTCTTTGCTGCCCACTTGGGTTTCCCGTGGATGTCCCAACAGGTGTCACGTGTATGTCATGACCTTCTATAGTGGGTACAAAAGAGTTTATCTTTATCATCTGCCTTCTTAGGATCACCTTTCTTCCCTGTTGGGATGTTATTCACCGCAGCCAAGGCAACTTTTTGCTTCCCCTCGGCTGTAACCATCACACTCCGCCTGCTTTCTTCAGATTGGACGAGGGAGTATACTTCGTATACCGTAGGCAATTCCTTGCTTCCTAGAATCTGCACCCTTAATGGTTCATATACAGGGTTCATCCCTAACAAGAAGGCAAACACTCGTTGCTGAGAGATCAGTTTCCTGTAGGCCTTAGCATCATCATCGTGCTTCCACTCTATGGCCTGATAATGGTCCAACTCCTTCCATATGGAGCTAAGAGCCGAATAATATGAGGACAAGCTACGGTTTCCCTGTTTACAAGTGGAGGACTCAGCTTGTAGTTGGTAAATCTTGGCACAATGCCTTTGCTCAGAGTAGGTACTTCTGGCCTGTTCCCAGATCTCACTGGCGGTGTCTACCCACATAAAATTCTTTCACATCAAGTTCCATAGCTGCAAGGAGCCAAGACATCACCATACTGTTTTCTTGGTCCCACCTATCATGTTCAGCTGTATCACCCTTAGGTTTTTTCACCCTTCCATTGATGTAACCGGCCTTATCCCTTGCTGTTACATAGAGTTTTACACTCTTATCCCACTCCAGGTAGTTCAGACCATTCAAGGGGGTGATTGGCATGGGAAAGACCATGGTTTCACCTCCCATACCTGCTATGTTACGGGTTGAGGTGTTTCCCAGTGAGGTCAGTTCCTGACTTTCCATTGAAAATTACAACCAACCAGTCCAAAAGCCACCTAACAGCACAGCCGCCACAACTGGAATGTGGCAACTCAGGGTTTACTCCTAGGATGTGAGCAACAAGCTATTCAATATTGCAGAGAGCACAAGAACTATTGCTGAGAATGAGAGATCAGTCACTACAACGTCCAAACAAAACAATAAAGTGTCCAGTCATCGGTTCAGCACCACCAATACAGACATTACTGTCAGTCTGAATGTGGTTCTCCCACTCTAACCATCCAATTATTCAAACTAGTAATCATATAATCAAGGCCTAAGCTCTATGCACCATTGGATAAAGGAGACTGAGAGAAACTAAAACTAAAACACACATGTTCAACACTAGATCAGAACCTGGTAGGGTTTCATTGCACCATCAACACCCTCCTTTGATTAGGGTTTCAGCAGACCAGCACCATCCCACGGTCAGACACAGCTAGGGTTTTCAGCAACTGTCGCATGGAGCCACTAGGGTTTTCAGAAGTACAACCGCAGGACTGACTAGGGTTTTTGCAAGCACAGATGCCAAAGAGAATTAAGAAACACAAGCCGCCGCCAGGTTTTTTCCTCCTTTTCCTTCTGAAACAAAAGTAGTCACATCCAATCCCCTTCAGAAAGACTGATGCTAGGATCATAGGTCTTCTCCAGCCCAGAAATTCTGCTCTGATACCATGTAGTTTCTTGTGATGATTGAGAGAGAGAGAGAGAGAGGTACGGATGATAGAAAGGAAAGGCAAAAAACTCAGTACTGGCAGCCGCCAGTTTTCTATTTATATTAATCTTTATAAAAAGGCAAAATACAAGTATGCCCCTGGCGGCATATCCTAGAATAAAAACAATAGGAAAAGAAAGAAAGAAAGAAAGAACTAGTAACTGAAACTGTCCCACTAACATCAATTACAAGTAACACTCAAGCCTTACAGCATACCTCATTCCGTGTACCTGGAATTAGTCCTCCCAAGCAGTTAATTACACCTGCAACTGCTTCTGTCCTATCCTCTGATGACTTAAGTGATGGGTTTAGAGTGATATAGCCACCAAAGTGACTGCTATAGGATTTATCTTCTAGAAAGTCAAACACATTGTGGAACTCCCTAAGGTGGTTTGCAAAGCTGCACACAATCAAATGATCATATCGTGAAGAGGTGTATCCATGATATATCCAAACTCTGGTGGCCAAAAGAATGTTGAATGGATTTTTTTTTTCGATCAATAACAGAAACTTTATTAAAGAAAGGATCAACAATTACAGCATCCAAGGAGAGAGGCAAACTCTCTTAGCCCTCCCCAAAGACAACAATGTTCAATGGAATTTCCTTAGACAAAAGAAAATTTCAGATTTCTTTAGAAGCCGTAAAAGAGAGGGAACTATGTATGACTTTTCCAGGCAAAACACATGTCACTTGAGCTGCTGACAAGGATAACTCAAATCTAGCTAATTCCGTTTACACATTGACACTTGGAATGGGTTGAAATTGAAAGCATGGAAAGAAAATGCTATTTAAGCACTTTGATTTAACTGTTTAAGTAGATGAGAAAATGAACCAAGGGAAGTATGAAGAAAACTATAATAGACACCAAGTGAAAGGCAATACTGATATATGATATTTAGGTGGTAAATCAATAATGTAATGAATTTATTAAAGAACACCAATTGGTAAACTACAAAGCCCAGATTTTTTTTGGTAAAACAAAGCCCAGATTCAGTTTATTGAATCCAAAAGGATGCAAGTGCATACCTATTGTGGATATATCCAACGATTTGTTCCTCAATAACAAAAGGGATGAATTCGGATTTCTTTTCCTGTAAGTAGATATGGACAAAACGACAAATTCGACATTCAACTGTCAGAATTCACTCTCCTTCAACAATAGAAAACAATTTCATAGCAGAAATACAAACGACCTACACAATCAAACAATGAAAAGAGAGATAGTACTTACACATCCTCGATTACAAGCTTTGACCCTTTCGAAGAATCCTTGAAGGTCTGAAGAATCATCCAAGTCATTGTCAGCTTGTGAAATTCGGAAAACGTCGTCCCAGCTGAAGCTATTCGCCATCATAGAACGGGAATAAAACCTTATCGGATTGAACTGGGGCGAACGTGTCGGAAATGAGATACTTGTTCGAAGGAGAGGAGAGAGAGTTTTGCATAATGAGGAAAAAGAGATCGAGATTCGATGGGAGAGGAAAGGATTACAGGCCATGAGCTCCGAAGTTGTCTGCATTGTGCACCACAGAATACTGAGTGGTTGAGTCTGTGTCGAACTGGCAGCTGCAATCTTTTACTGAAATGGGCCAAACAACCTTCATTCTGTATGGGCATTTTTTTATTTATTGAGGCTATTTATGGAACTACAACGAGACTTTTAAGTGAAATAAGTTTCCTTCGACTTGGAGCCAGGAGGAGGGAAGCTCTGTGTAGGGCTTGCTCGAAATGCCCCTGGAGTTAATTCTCTTTTCGTGATTCATTTGGAAACAACGGTCAGCCAATGTCTCCAATTTTGTTTGTTTCTACTGTTAGGATTTCTTCGCATTTGAATCTTCTTGTACCACTATTTTCGATTCCCTGCTGTGCTTCGCTTAGATTCATAAGGTCACTTGCAGCACCATATCGAATTACTCAAGTTCCAATAATTTCAGTTCTTCCTTGTTCATCTTCTCGTCTGCTATCTTGTTCAGTTAGAGATCTTTTCTGGCGTTTATGTCTACCCACATTAATATACTATCGTTCCTCTTCCGTTTCTGTGATCAGGGCTTACTCAAATTTGACCCCAATTCCTGCTTGTAGAAGTTTAGCTTTGCCAATGTCGCCATGTTTCCTAAATTCACCCTCTGTGATCAAGGTTGCTTTATGCTTTTTCTCTTCGGAGACTCTCTCTCCATGTCAAAACGGTGATTCTAGTATAGCTGATGTTCAGGAGGAATGTCTGGGTGGTGATTCTGAAATGCTATACAAAATTATTGTAGAGAATTCTAGTGCAGGCCGGAGTATGGGAAAGGCTCTTGATCAGGCCGGCGTAAAATTGACGACCCAGTTGGTCGGTGAAGTCCTGCGAAGGCTTCGTTTTGAAGAGAAAATTGCTTTCAGATTCTTTACATGGGCTGGTCACCAAGAAGGTTATGCCCATGAAGCTCAGACTTATAATGACATGATTGATATATTATCCAGTACGAAATACAAGGTAAAGCAGTTTCGTATCGTATGTGATATATTGGATTACATGAAGAGAAAGGAAAAGAACTCTGTGCCAGTCGAGGTTCTTCTCACAGTCTTAAGACAATATACAGAAAAGCATCTCACCCATCTTCAGAAGTTCACAAAGAAGAAGAGGATAAGGGTGAAAACTCAGCCAGAGATCAATGCATTTAACTTACTTTTGGATGCTTTATGCAAGTGCAGTCTAGTTGAGGAAGCCGAAGCTATGTTTATGAAGGTCAAGAATAAGGTCATCCCTGATGCAAACACATATAATATTTTGTTTTTTGGGTGGTGTAGAGTGAGGAACCCAACGAGAGGAATGGGGGTATTGGAAGAAATGATCAAAATGGGTTATGCTCCAGACAATTTTACGTATAATACTGCCATTGATGCGTTCTGCAAAGCTGGGATGGTTTCAGAGGCAGCTGCACTATTTGATTTCATGAAAACAAAAGGTTCAACTATGTCTTCTCCCACTGCAAAGACTTATACCATCATGATTGTAGCTCTTGCTCAATGTGATAGAATGGAGGAGTGCTTTAAACTTCTAGCAGATATGAGAAACAGTGGTTGCCTTCCTGATGTTTCAACCTACAAGGAACTGATTGAAGGGATGTGTTTGGCTGGAAAGATTGAAGAAGCTTACAAGTTCCTGGAAGAGATGGGAAACAAAGGTTACCCCACTGATATTGTAACATATAATTGTTTCCTCAAAGTCCTTTGTGACCTTAGGAAGGACAATGAAGCACTTAAGCTGTATAGAAAGATGATTGAGGTGGGTTGTGTTCATAGTGTTCATACTTTCAACATGCTGATCATAATGTTCTTTGAGATTGGTGATCCAAATGGGGCATTTGAGACTTGGCATGAGATGGATAAGAGGGGCTGTGCACGGGATACTGATACATACTGTGTGATGATTGAAGGTTTGTTTGGTTGTGGTAAAACAGCGGATGCATGCTTTCTTTTGGAAGATGTAGTGAACAAAGGGATGAAATTGCCTTATCGGAAGTTTGATTCCTTCCTGATGCAGCTTTCAGCAATTGGTGATCTCCAAGCCATCCACAGGCTTTCAGAGCATATGAGGAAGTTCTACAACCCTGCCATGGCAAGGCGCTTTGCTTTGAGTCAGAAGCGGAAGAGTATGAGTATCCGTAGGTAGTACACTGAAAAATCAGATTGAAATATCAAACATACCTCTTGGACAAATCTAAAACCTCTCCCCCATCCTGGCATCGTGGGAACCTACTTTGGAGCCTAATACAAGGAGTCCACTTGGGAACTCTTCTGGGAGTTTGGAACTCGATTTCTTCTCATCTCAGCCAAGTTCTGTATCATCATCATCATCATCATTGTCAACATCATCCATAGGCCTTGTCAACATCATCTCAGCTAAATGAATCTTGTTTTGCCATTCCGTTCTGTTCAGTTCTTCTCAGCCAAGCTCTGTAGTCAGACAAATATGGGCGTATTCAACTTATTTGCATTGAGACTGAGGTATTGAAATCATAATTTTTTCTTGCTCTTTTGGAAATAGGAAGCATTTCCTGCTTTTTCTAGCATAAAAAAGAATTATTCGAAAAGATTCATGATTTTTCATTTTGCTTGGAGGTAGTTTTTTAATTCAAGATGTGTCAATGCTCAACTCATGAATGTCTGCTCTGCCTGCTATATAGAAGCTTGTTTCCCCTTTCTACAGTCATTCTTTCAAGTCTTAGGTTAGTTATTTTTCCGTTACATCAGGTATGAGGATTACGATCATACCTGGGAAAAGATTTTGAATGGTTCTCTAGGTTTCTTCATTTTTTAGGCCATGCCATCTATGAAGCCACAGAAGTATAAATAACAGGCCACTGGTTGTACTGGAAACTCAGTGACAATTAGTGGAGAAACCTAATCTTTATTTATTAGTATTTTTGTCCACATTGAATGTCATAATCACTACAATAAATTGATATGGCCCCCATTTTATATGACAAGTCATGAACTTCAAAGTCATCTGCGCCCTTGAGTTACAGATGTCATTTTTTTATCAATGAGTTACAGATGTCACTTAACAGTTTGCCTACTGGAATCATCGACACTTTTCCTACTTCCAAAGAGATCACTGTTATAAGTTCTCTCTTTTGATATTTGCAGTGCAATGTGATTTTGGCATTGCCAAAGTAAAACTGCTTTAATATAGTTCAACATGTAATAAATGCACTTAACTATTTCCTACATTATTCAGGAAAAAAAGAAAATAAAAATTTTGGTCCAGAAGCTGCAATACGTTAACCTCACCATGTGGACCATCTTAATGCAGGAGAGGCAGTGGATGCTAGCAGCAGATATTCTCAGGTGGAACCATGGCTGGTTGTTCATATCTTGAAATTTTTCATAACCAGATCAACTTCTCAGTAAGACAAATGGTGATTTATATTTGCAATTATCACTTCAAGATGGAATGAGCAACGAATCTGCAGTTATTTCAAGAGAGTTTAGCTGCTAAATTTGATATATGGTACCTTCTAAGAAAAAGGTGCTAATTTAATCTTGGACCATTCATACAATTCTGATGCAAAGATTCTTAAATGTTCTATCTTCATTAGGCTTCCTGGCTCCGTATGTTGCTCCTTACCAATAAAAAGGATTGAGGTCAACTATTCAATTTGGTAATTTTGTTTAATGTAGTGAGGATGGACATTTAAGAAGAGATAACCATGTGTAGGGGTAGACTTCTGAAGTTGCAACTTCCTTTTTCCATTATTCTGAGAATTTTCTTCTTTTTACCTTGGTCCTAAAGCAACTATTGATATGTCGATGCAAGTGTCTTGCCAAAATTCTAAGCTCTATGATTCTATCAGGCATCAGACTATCTGTTATTTCTCTTACCCCTTATTGTTCTTTCTATATTGGTGATTAGAGTGTTCATTCTTCCCTAATGTGTCCATGACTCCTATGTGTTTACAAGAAATTACCCATATCTACAAATTACTATATGTTACTTTCAATCAGCATGCACAGATAGTGGTGCATTTATTTATATTTTGGACCTCTGTTCTCTGTTTTCAGAAATGCTATATCAGAAAGTATCGGGTAGCTGAAAATGGCTTTGAGTCATTATGTTGAAGTTGGCTTGATATTGATAACTTCTTTCCCAGAGTCTGAAGCTGAGATAATCAAGACTAAATGAGAATGCTCTGTCATTGTCAACGTATATGACAAGTTATGTAATAGTATAAGACATTCTCTGGGCTATGAACCATCAAAAGCCAAATGCATTTGCAGATGATTACATTGAAAAGCTATTGTTTCTTCAGTTAGGGACAAGGGGGATTAGTAAGTGCCTTATACACCACAGCTAGAGATGTTTCCATTTACCTGTGGCAAAAGACAAGAATTTTAGAATTTCGGCCCTAAATGGAATTTTTTGGTGATTTCATCTATTTTTTCTCTTGCCATTATGATGTCCCTTTGGAGACATCAACTACATTTAGGGCTGTCATCTTCCCTTTAGAAATGAGGCTTCTTTTTGGTTGGTTTTTCTTGACGAGGTGTTCAATATGGACAATCTGAGCCATTGGGGCATTCATTTCTAGATGTGCATCACATGCAAGCCATTTCTGGAGATGCATTACATGCAAGTCAGAAAAGTTGTTGGTGGATCATTTGTTT
Organism: Nelumbo lutea; assembly: GCF_056320005.1. NCBI lineage: Eukaryota > Viridiplantae > Streptophyta > Magnoliopsida > Proteales > Nelumbonaceae > Nelumbo > Nelumbo lutea. The sequence continues at coordinate 12,191,389 of NC_142691.1, forward strand.
ACTATTTCCATGGGACTTCTGAACTTGAGAAATTCTTCTGCCTTTTTTCTTCTTGACATATCATAGTTGTGTCCTTTCCTTGTCTATGATGTTAGCCTTTCTTGGCCTTTGGCTCCAGTGGGCCATAAGGGCTCTATCCCTTGAACTAAGGCGTTGTTTATTCTTTTGCAACAGAAGAATTTTGAAGGTATAGAAGAGTCTTTTCATGTACTTCTGCAGGGGCAGCTATCCTATGGCTATGGAATGGCTTTCATTTTTAAATATTTTCTGGCACCATCCACATGAATTTTATTTGTAACTAACCTCCTATTTTTGGGTGCACAGGGTTGTAGACTAGAAGGTTCTTTGTGGACCTTGCAGCCTTTTCTATATATCTCTATGCTTCTGTATTATTGATGATACCTTTTCTAATTGCCGTTTGGGGGAGAAAAGATGGAAATAAAAAACCTTCTTTTTCTGATGAATAGGAAAGAAAGAAAGAACCTTTTTGGCACTGCCTCTTGACAATATGTTAAAACAACAAAGGTGTACCGTAGGGTACAATTTTATGATTCTAAATAGACAAATGCTTTGGAAATCCTTGTCTTCTGATAGCCCAAAGACACAAAAATTGGAAATGTAGTAACACACTATGAAGAGGTGGCAGATATAGCAGTTTGATTTCCTGATTGGGTTTTGGTAGCCGCTTCATTGGTCTGGTTAATCAAAGATACAAAAATTGTATCACCTGAACCCTTTCCAGCTTGCCTGGACATATGCAGAATCTGACATTCACCCAAGAACCAACCCAAACTGCATAAATCCTGATTGCCACTCTGATTAATTCTGATGGCTAATTTCATTGCTTTGGTTGAAGATAGATTTTCAACCTTGCGGAGAAGTGCAATGGGCATCTAGAGCACCTGAAAAGGCCATTACAGAATGTTGTTCTTGGCTATCTGGAATCTTGGGAAGGTGGATGGATACAAACCTAACCTTTGTTATGCCTTTGTGAAAAAAAAAAGGCTAATTGACCAAATGAAGTGGGTCAGTTTGTATAGGTATCAGGGTCTATTGGGGTGAAACTTGTACTATGAGTAAAGGATGCAAAAGAACACTAGAAGAGTCTTGGGATAATTACCAGAAAGGTATGATTGTTATTTTAATTCCTTATGCCACCCAAGGATAGTGTAGGAAAGTCTTTGCAGTTGGAAGTTTGAACTAATTTTTCTCATTTTTAAAGCTATTTCCACCAAGTTCTAAATCTAATATAAACCCCATTTCATGGTACTTTAATACTTTATCAATTATGAACAAAATAGCAAGATGACAACTGGCTGGTTGGTAAGGTCTCCAGTTGGTTGTAGCAAGATGACAACTGGGTTTTCCTTTTATTTCTCAGGACAGGGGTTGTGAATAACTGGTATTCTCATGAAGCCATCTCAAAGACTCAAAGTCTGGGCTGCCCTGGAAGAAACCAAACTATCCACCCTTTTACATCCCTATGGCTAGAAGAGAAAGTCCATGGTCTCTGCTCGACATTGATTTCTTGAAATTAAATACTGGTACTGCTTGGATCCCTAGAACGGCTAGAGTTGGGCTGGGTGCAATTGTGGGAAGCCATAGAGGTGATCTAATTTGCTTTCTGCACCCTATTCTCCCCTGCATATCAGCTTTTGTAGCAGAAGCTTTAGCATTGAGACCATTTCTCTGAGGATATCAAAACTAGTATTTGAAGTGGACATCCCTCTAGCTAATTCAAGACATCAATGCATTGACTAAGCCAGCCTGCTCCTCACTTAAATATCCTTTAGGACATTCGCTCCCTTTCACTCAATTTTTATGTTATATTTTCAAAGATCAAAACAAGTTGCTAACAGTATAGCTGAGAGAGCTCTTTATAATCCTTTGGCCTGTTTTTTTTTCCTACTTTTTTTTTTTTTTTTTGCTTCTGATGGCAGCGAGTCCTTCGGTCTTTAGTCCTGCTTTTTTGTTACCTTTGGGGTTGCAATTTGTAATCGCTTCTGATCGCCCCTCATCTTTGGAGTGAATCTTTGATTGGTTATGTAGGTTTTTGGCAATTGGCACCAATGCTGTTGCTTCGAAAAACAGTGTCACATCAGCACCATGTCTGAAAGTCCATTTTTTATAAAACGACTTTGTTTGGTTAACCTTTTCATTTTAAACATTTTCTCAGACCATGCCTTAAAATCAGGGAAGGTGTGGTTTGGTGTTTTCTTGTGCCTATGTGGCAGCAACAGTAATGTCACCAAATAGAAAATCCGGGGAAAAAAACGTTTTCTGAAAAAAAAAGCATGCCTATGCAGCACCCTTTTCTAAGAAAATGCCTAAAGAAATGGCATTAGTTCCAAACACCGCTTAAATCTACCTACCAAAAGAATGAAAAGAATATAGTTTTAAACTTTCAATAAGCTTAGCTTCATCTTATACAATTTAATTTTTTCAAAAATCAAATATTAAAAATGAAATTTCTCATATGTTTAGTTTCGTATCAATTGCATGATGCAAAATTGAGAAATAAAATTTTACTTTCTGATCACATCCTTTCTCATCCCATCTGCAACCAAATGCACTTAAAATCTAAAACCATAGGAATTTGAATTAAAGGGAATTTCATTTACCCCCACTTCATAAAATCTTATATCATTGTATTTTGTAGAGTTGGGGAATTGATGCCAATACAAAGAGGGATATAATGTGATAATTGAGGGTTTTGAAAGTCTTAAATTGTCATGAATCTAGGTGAAGGAAAAATTTTTGGGGTGGTTTTTGGTGAAATTTTCCTTTCAACTAAATAAGGTTTTTAAAACTGAATCAGACAATAATCCGTTTAGGGGTCCTGTTCCCAGGTCAAACAGTCCAACCATTCGAACTGAATGGATGGCCAGCTCTGATTAAAAAAATAAAAAAATGGCCAAAAATTGTTGAATGGTTTGAACGGTTCGACCGCCCAGATCAATAGTTTGCTGATCAAATCAATAGTTTTTTGGCCAAAATGACGGTTCTGGGGTAAAATGGATGACTGGTTTCCATTTTTTCCGGTACGGTTCAATTTTGAAAACCATGCAATTGAATACAAATCTATTAATTTGATGGTTTTGATTGATTGGTTAAATGTAAAAAGTTGATGGAAAACTTATATGAATATTCTTACAAACAAATTGGGAAAAAACCATAAAAGGATAAAGAAATTTTGATCCCAGTCCTATTAGTGACGAATCAGGATTTGCTCCTTACTCATCCTCACAACATTACATTCCTTACAAGGAGACCAGATCTACTCCTCACATGGGGCGCCTCACACCAACCTCACGCACATCCTACCATGCATTGGGAATATCTCCCATACTTATAAGTTATTATTCATGGGAGATGGGAGATGTTCCCAATGCACAGTGGATGTGTCTATGAGGTGCCCCTGTTTGAGGAGCACATCCTGTTCCCCTTATACCAACTTCACAGCATTACAGTCGTGCATTTAGGGGTGTAAATTGATCGAATTCGAATCGGATCAGGCAATATCCGAATTTGAATCCTATTAGAAAATCTGATATCCAAATTCGATTTGATATTCGATGGATATTGAAAATTAATATCCGAATTCGAATCCGATTAAATATCTGAATATTCGATTCGATTCAAATTTGATTAATTAATTATTTTAGATAATTCATAAATATGTACAATAAATATTTTATTGATATCAAGTATATAAATTAATTATTATATATAAATTATATAAAATATTTCGTATATTATATATAATAATTAAATAATTAGTCGAATTCAAATATTTATCAAATCAAATCAGGTCATATCCGAATTCGAGTCTGATTAACTATTCGGTAAGAATAGGATATCCGAATTTGACCGATTAGATATTTGAATTATCCAAATTCGATTCAATTATGTCGAATATTGAATTCGAAATCGGATTTTTGAATACTGTTGACACCCCTGTGTGCATTGGGAGTTTTGTGACAATGCATAGTTGTCAATGTATAGTGAGGTTTGTGTGAGGTGCAAGTACAATTTCGTTAGCGAGTGAACCCCATGAACATTAGAATGTGTAAATTGTAACACTGGGGTGAAGGTTTGTGACAAGGTTCAAAATAGCGATATGTATATGGCCAACATGTATCGTATTGGGAGCTTCCCGATACACCCCTATAGAGAGTGTATCGGGGTTTTGACTAGTTCAAGGGGTGGAAGGACCTTAAATCGGCCCCTCTAAATCTGATTTGAAAAAAAAAAAACTAAAAAACTAAAAAACTAAAAAATTACCTATATTACTTGATACACCTCTACCAATGTATCAATATTTTGAACATTGGTTTGTGATACATAGTCCACTTAACAAACTCTAGTGGTCAACTAATCAATATTAATCCTTAATCCTATTTTTATTGAAAAAGCGGTTTAAATTGAATCAATAAAATAAAAACAAATAGAATAACTGATGATTAGAAAACCGAATGGGATTAATCTATCAGATGGGTTAAATCGTAATCCAAGCCTTTGACTGGTTTAGCAAATTTGGGTAAAAAACTGGCCATGTGAAAAAGATACTACTTGTCCAAAGGCGGGAGACTCACCTTAATCAAAGCTTCTTTGGCAAACTTGCCCACAAACTATCTCTTGTCCTTTTCGAATGCCAACCAAAATTGTCAATCAGCTTGAAAGACTTCAAAGAAATTTTATGTGGGAGGGAAGTGGGGAAAAGGGACCCCATCTTGTGAATTGTTCCCAAGTGTGCAATTCTAAGGAGGAAGGTGGTTTGGGAATAGGTCATTTGAGAGGAAAAAAATACAGTTCTTCAGAGGACATAAACCCTTGGAAAGCTATACTCTCAACCTACCAAAATTTCATATCCTTTATCAGGTACAAAATGGGAAATGGGAATAAAATAAATTTTTGGACTGATATTTGGTGGGGTGACTCTACCTCGGCTGAATCCTTTCCTCGCCTCTATAGCCTTACACGAAACAAAGAAGCTCCCATCTCCCTTGTCCTATCCTCACATCACTCCTAGTATAACTGGAACCTAAACATTAGAAGACCCCTAAGAGAAAATGAACTTGAGGAAATATCTAGATTCCTTTACACTCTCAGAGAAGTGCTCCTTTCCCCAAACAGCCCCTAACACTCGAGTCTGGACCCTATACCCAGTAGGTAAGTTCTCAACCAAGTCCTACTTCAGGGCTCTAATCAAGAAATATCAGTTAATTGAACTTTTCCTATTTAAGACAATTCATTGCACTCACATTCCCTCAAGAGTTTGCTTTTTTGCGTGGGAAGCTAGTCTAAAGTAGATCAACACTTTGGATCTTCTCTAGAAAAATAACCAAAGAAAGTCCTATTTATCCCCTCATGTTTGTTGTTTGTGTTTAAGCAAAAGAGGAATGATTCTATGGATTTTCGTAGCACATGCCATCTTATGGAGCATCTGGGAAGAAAGAAATAACCAAATCTTCAACAACAGAGAAAGAAACTTTGAAGAGCTTTTATCTATCATTTCTCATAGAATTTTCGTTTGGACCTCCAACTCAGAACATTTTAAAGGAGTACCACTTTTTGACCTCCAAAGAAATGCTGCAGAATTTATGTTCTCCAAACACCAACCCTTAATCCTCCCTACCCCACATTCTTCTATGGTAGAAGGGGAGATAACCTTGTAATTTGATGGAAGTGCATTTGGAAAACCAGGTGCAACAGGAATTGGTGGAATTTTTAGAAGAAGAGATGCTTTCAGTGGACTAATAGGGATAGCCTCTTCAACAAAAGGCTGAAATTATGGCAGCACTAACTAGAATCAGGATTGCGAGAGATTTGGGCTTTTAGAACATCACCATAAAAGGAGATTCAGCAAATATAATCAGGTGGCTTGCTGACTTTGGCAGTGGGCCATGGGCTTTAGCTCATTTTTTGACTAAAGCAAGGGATACCCTTCTCAACCTAAATGCAGATCTGGGTTGGATCCCTATGGAGCTAAACACTGATGTGGATGGTCCAGCAAAAGCTGTGCTCATAGGGATGTCTTGTTTAGAGTTGTTTTCTGTCTACATCTTCTTACGTGCCCTCTATTTCTTTAATAAAGTTACCATCTTTTTCAAAAAAAGAAAAGAAATCAGCCAGAACTGCCTAACCATTGAGTTGAACTGAAAAACTAATCAATCTGTATTGGTTTTAGAAAATTGGCATTTTTTTGTGAAAGATCTTCTTAACACAAAAATGCAAACATCTAAAAACTATAACTTTTTGCTCTGATATCCAACTATAATGATCTTTTTTTATTCTAAATAATTTGTTGAGATTTACATATTCGCAAAAGTGCCTTGTCCCACTATTTCTTGGCCTCAAATCTTAATCTTTAATATAAAAATTTTAAATTAAAATAAAAAATGTTACAGAAGAATATAATTATATAATTTAACATTTAATTATAATTGATATTATTATGAATTATACATATAGTCGATGCCCATAGAGGAGAGTTCGTCCTATTAGCTCCAAAATTCACCCAAATCCCCCCATTCCCGCTCTAGACTCGAGACTCGATTTCTTCGTGCTAAGGTCGGAATCCATAACTTCTCCAACACCGACGATCCTTCTGATAGTCACACCGTCCGGAGGTAATGTACACGTCTCGCTCGCTCGCTCGCTCGCTCTCTCATCCTTTGATATTATTTTTTTTTTCTTTCACTACAAAACAGACAAGGGGAGTAACCCACCACCGGTGACCACCGGTGACCACCGGCGACATTAAACAGGTGCGTTTTTTTTTTTTTCCTCTTCCCTCTACTCTATGTTTTTTCATTTGTATTTTACCCAAAACGGTTATACTGTTATATGCTGCCGAACATCCGAAGATGAGGGTTTTTTCTATGTCATCACCAGCGAACAATTTTTTTGGGGTTTTGTTTTGCCTTTGTTCCACAATCTCTGGACCTTTTGAGACAATGTATCTCTAAGATTAAGCACAGTGTATCCCTGAAGATTTTGCACACCATGTTTATTGTCAATTTGAAAGGAAAACAAAGAAGATCGTATATAGATAATAGTCATAATACAAGTATACAACAATGAAGCCAAGCAAAAAATCCAAGCCTTTTGCAACAGATATTTTATCAAACGATTCGAGCTAGCTGAGACAGACAACCACATAAAACACTTGATCTGGTCAAACCCATCAAACCCCCCTTTGTTATCCTTAAAAGAGAAATCCAGACAACCTCAGCATATAAAATAAACCATGACCAACCTTAGTATTACCATCACCTTCTATAAAAATAGCTGAGATTAGAAATGATAGAATTGATGCATCAATGACAAGCCCATCTGCCAAAAAAAGTATGTTGTAAGTGGTCGCCAATGATGGCCAATGGTGGGTTCCTCCCCTTGTCTATTTTGTAGTGAAAGAAAAAATAATATCAAATGATAAGTGTGTGTGTGTGTGTGTGTGTGTGTGTGTGAGAGAGAGAGAGAGAGAGAGAGAGAGAGAGAGAGAGAGAGAGAGAGAGACATCACCTCCATACAGATTGTTGGCGTCGGTGAAATTGTGTATTTTGAGCTCTGGCGTGAGGAAGTCGAGTCTCAAGTCCAAATCAGGAATGGGGGGACTTGGGTGAATTTTGGAGCTAACGGGACAAGCTAATGTTTGTCTTGTTAGCTCTGCACGCATGAAGGAAGGAGTTCGTACGTAGGGGTGCAAATGGATCGGATCCGATCCGAGATTTGGTCCTATTTGGTCGAATTCAATTCATGGTCCGACGTTCGATCTTCAGATCGAATCCTATGAACTGATCAGAAACCGGATCGAATTTTGATCACCCCCTATCTGATCCGATGTGTTATATATTTATAAATATAAATATATATGCTATTTATTTATTTATTTATAAATATATTATTTATACTATATTTTTATTAATTTGTTATATTATTTATTATTATTTTTTAAAAAATGTATATCTATGATGAAAATAATTAAAAAATACTTGTATTTTTTAATTTTCTTTATTTAATTTATTAATTTTTAAAGAAAACAAGTCGGATCAAATCAGATCCAAAGATCCAATAGGATTCGAATTCAGATAAAGTTCTATCAGATCCATTTGGATCTTCAAATTGGATTGTATTAGAGATGAACAGTGTTGGATCGGAGTCGAATATACCCTGATTTGAATCCAATCCAATCCGTTTGCATCCCTATTCATATGAGAGGATAGTTGTCGATGTTCGATTGTTTGGGGCGCTCGAGTGTCACGAGGCTTGTCGTTGAGGCCCCGTGCTATGCTCTAAGGTGTCGAGAAAGGCTATGAAACAAAGCAACAAGCAATAAAAGCAACAATGATGACATACAAATTAGTCAAAATGCACTTTATATTGCATTAAAAGCTGGCAAACAAAAGCACACAAGTTTGTGTTAAGGAGATTCCGTGCTTAACCTTTATATGGTATTAACACCACTCTGATAAAAGGAAACATCAATATTGGTAAAAAAAACATACTAATAATTATAACAACGCCATTGGGATTCCCCCTATACAAAACACATATATTGCCCCACCCAAGACACTCGAATGGCATGATGTGGGCACGGTGGATGGCATTTGATGGTGCGGCAAAGATTTCACTTGTGACAGTCTCCTCCAGTCAATTCAGTCTCTGTCCTTGAAGATTGGCTTCTGCTTGTTGCTTGGGTCTTGGATGGTAGGCTTGAATGTGCTTATTATGTTGAGGAAACCTATAGAAATGTCCTAAGTTAAGTCCTTGGATAGCGGCTTGAAGGTAAGTCAGGTGTGACTTGGGTTAGCTTGCACTACTAGCTAAGGTAAAAATTGGTGCAAAAGTTGAATTTGGATTAAAAGGGTGGTGGACATTGAGGGTGTTCTCCAAGGTTCTCTCCTTGTAGGATTACTATATGGGTTGGATGGAGGTTGGGTGTTGGAATGATTCCTATTGTATTAGTGTCACTCTCTTCCCATGTTGGTGTTAGAGTTGGCCTTGGGTCTTCTTTTGGGCCCATCACTTGAGGGCGCATATGGCTTCTATTGCGGCTATGGCAGTGTTGGTGTTGTCCTCTTCCTAGAGATGTCACGATCACTTTTGGTGGTAGTGTCTATGGTTGTTGTTGCATATCTCTTTGATGTCACTTGATATAGGGTTGTAGAGGTGTAAATCGGGCTAGGCCGCCCGCGGCCCAACATGGCTTGATCCGATGGTTCACGAGCCGTGCCGCGGCTCGGCACGATTGTATGGGCCAATGGGCTGTGTTGGGCTTGGGGTTTCATGTTAGTGGTTTGGGCCGGCATGGCCTGCATTGTTGTGGCCTTGGCACTGCCTGGCCAGTAGCACGACTTGGTCCGTTCGAAGAACTAGCCGTTGGAGACCCCCTCAACAGCTAGTTTCAACTTTTTTTGGGGTTTTTTTATAGAAATACCCCCCAACAACTGTAAACAACTATATAGGGGGGTATTTATGTATTTTGGCTTCGAGGGAGATAAAATGACAATAATCCCCCCCAACAACTATAAATAGTCTCAAGAGAAGCGCTGAACTGATCTTCTTGGACAAAAGAGATGACAAATGCAACGAAGGTTTTTGTGCCGTTTAACATATGATTTCCTTAAGGTTTTAAAAACCGGATCGGACACAAAGCCGTTTTGGGGACCAGCTTCCGCATTGATGGTCCGACCGTCTGGTTCGAACAAATGGTCCATTTTGATTTAACAAAAATGAGTAAAATAAAAAAAATGGCGAAAACCGTTATCTCGGTTGATGGGTTAACGGTTTGACCACCCAGGTCAGCGGGTCGCTAACCAAATCAACAATTTTTGGCCCAAGAGTGGCTTTGGGGTGAAATGGAATTGATTGCCTGATCAGTTCCAACGTCAACCAGTCCGACCATCCATCTTGCTCTAGTTTTCAAAACATTGGTTTCATTTGTGGAGTTGGCATTAGTGCCCCACACTCGTGTCACAAGTGAATTCTTCGTCGTGCTATCAAGTGCCATCCATTGTGCCTACAACATGCCATCTGAACGTCTTTGAGTGTGTCTTAGGTGGGGCAATATATGCATTTTGTAGTAATTATTAGTATATTTTTTAGCATTGTCGATGTTTCCTTCTGTCGCTCCCCCAAAAGTCTAACTTACTCTTTGAGGGAAGTAGGTAGTTGAATGGTGTCAATAACGTGCAAAGGTTAAGCACGAGGTCCCCTCGACCAAATTTGTGTGCTTGTGCTTGTTATCTTTTAATGCAATACAAAGTGCTTTTTGACTAATTTGTGTATCATCTTTGTTGCCTTTGTTGCTTGTTGCTTTGTTTCATAGGCTTTCTTGACACCTTCGAGTGCCGCACGAGGCCTCGATGACTAGTCTTGTGATAGTTGGTATCAGAGCTAGGTTGCTCATTCCTAGTCATTTGACCCGCAATGCAAGCAACACCATAAAGCACAATAGGGACATTATGGAGGAGATTGAGCATGGGCTTTCTCCATCCCACGAGATTGATGATGCACCCGTTGATGACATCATCAAAGACAAAACACCAAAGACCAAAACATCAAAAGCAAGCAAGCGCAAGAAATCCACTAACAAGCATGCAACTATCAAAAGGAAGATCGGTTTAATATTTTAGCTGTTTTTAGTGTTTTTCAATTTGTTAGATGATGAATGGGATGATCCCTAGCATTTAATAAGCCTCTAGTAAGAAAAAGGCAAATCTTAAATTAAGGAATTTGTGCAGAAAGCTGTGGGTAAACTACTGTCTTGGGTGTCGGCAACGTAGGAATTTAAAAATCAGAATTTGTGATTGTTGTTTAGTTCTCAGACTTGGATGCATTTGTAATCTGAGGTGGCTCGAGGCAGCCTTTACTGGCCTAGGCTCCTTTGTACTGTTATTTGATTTAATAAAATACCTTACCTTTTACAAAAAAAAAAAAAGGAATTTGTGCAAATACATGTATCCTTTTTTGTCTTTTTTGTGTATAGGTTCATCATATGCCCTGGATCACGTGGATAGCATTAAAGGATCCATTATATATTTAGATCTTGTATGTGCTTCATATTTTATTTTCCCCACTATGTTTTCATTTTGGGCATTATTTTGATGTTAAATAACTTGAATTTGAATTGAGTAATGAACTGTTTTATCCAAATGGGAAATAAAATGCTTTAGTTGATGACTTTCTATTTGTGATGTTGCTTTTGATTTCTCCATGATTTTAGTTTTTGGTAAATCTAAATACATGATTTTAGTTTTTTTTTTTTTTGGTGTTGTATTTGCAAGTTGATTTCCTACTTGCGATGAAATCCCCCTTCCAATAATTAAAGCTACAGGTCCCTTGTTAAACATTAGATTGGTAGGCCAGCAGTTGATGTGAACCAGCCTGTAGTAGTTTACCATAAAATACACCCCTCCAGTGCAAAGAAAGTGCAATAAACCTTTTCACCAATCACAAATTAAAAAGTTAGAAGACTCGTACGTTTTTTGAGAAATTATTGATAAGCCACTAATGGGTTCTAAAATCATATTTTTTTAGGAATTTTGGAAACTTAATGGATTCTCAAAGCCAAAACACTTCATTGCAGAGACTTCATCATGTGGAGAAGGTAATAGAACCTAAAAAACAAGGAAAATAAATGTTTCTATTCAAATGATACTCTGTGGTGTGTTTCCCAATAAGGAGGAAATTCTCTTTGATTTCTCAGAGAATCATCAGGGTTTTGGAGCTTGCTGGTAGTGTAATGGATGAGCTTTCAAACTCAACTGGTCCACGGATAGAAATTCTTAACAACCATTGTCGTGAGTTTATGCAGTCGATCAAGGTTTGTATCTTTTTGGTTATTTATGTACAAATTCGAATATTTGTTGATCTATTTGTCATGATTAGTTTCTTATTAATAAAAGGATTTTGAGCTTCCATAGGCCTGAGCAGGAGACAAAATTGGGATGTGATTTATGTTATTTATTAAGTTTATCTACTTATAAAAAACAATTTATATACATCCACATGTCTATACTGTGTAAGGCTTAAACTTGTAAGTTCAATGTCAATTTGGTTATTTTAAGTATGTAAATGTAAGCTCAGTTCCTCCCAACATTTGTACTTTTGTTCCCCCTTTCTCCCCAAAAAGAAGAGATGTGAGTATCTTCTGATTCCATCTCACTGACAGTTCAAGCATAACTTGTTGAGCTGGTGCTTGCGTCTTAGGCCTCATTATTTCTTTAGGCTGAGAACCAACTGTTGACCTAGATTTTTAGTCAATTTTCTTGGTTGGACTGATGCCAACAAGGCAATAATAATGATAAAGATGATTATGATGAGTTTTTCTGACTTGGGTGAGTGGAATTTATTTAGATTCGGTTAGTTATCTATTTTAAAGTGTTTCAGAGTTTAAAATTTAGAAATAGTCACAAAGCAATTCTTACAGTGCTCTATAATTGTCAATCTTTCTAGTAGTGAGAGGGAAGTAGTTGGTTGTTGCTTACCACTTAAATTGAAAGACACATTTGGTTCAATGGATTTAAGATCTTCAGTTGGTTGATGTGCATGAAACCAAGCTTTATGGATGAATTTTAAAACTTTCTCCTTGCATACTCTGTAACATTTTCTTTGATAGTGGTGGGTATTTTGTACTCTGGTTTTATCCATTGATAACAGTGGAGCTGTGGAAGACTAATATGTATTCCATGCTTTAGAATTTAGATGGATCCTCAGAGGTTACATCTGACTACAAGCCAGCTAATCTTGCTTTGTTCAACTAAACTATGACCCCGTGGTTTGAGGTTGAACCAAGTTTTATCCCTTGTAGACGTACACAAAGATCAATTTGTTCTGGGTCATGGCTTCTATTCTATTTTAATGGATACCATCTCATTAATGCAAATCCTTTTAAAATCAGATCAGTCATAAAGTGCTCAGCCTGGAGCTCATTATCCTAACAATATTTAAGCTTGATCCTCTTTTCTGCCCACATATATCTAGTTACTTAGGGTTTATTCCAACCCTCATAGTTTTAACACTATGGCTCTTATTGAACCTTGATTCTTCCAACCATTGGCTGTTGCTACCGGAATATAAAGATTTTAAGCACTTGATACATTATGTCAGGACATCCAAGTGACATTGCGGGAAGAAATCAAAAGTGCATGCGAGTATCGTCCATTTGAGAAGTGCGATTACAGTTCAAGAATATCCAACGAGATCTGTTTCAAGAAGCTGGAATATGTCATTGAGCAGTTAGATGGCATGAAACAAAGCATTGATCAATATTATGGTGCAGTCTGATGAACTGTGACGTGCAAGTTCCAACATCATAAGCAGTTAAACACACTTCCTTCCAACCCCTTTTATGTACTGTCCAATTTAGACATCTTCCTTCTCTGTCCAATTTACAAGTCCCACTATGCTTTACTAGTTTGTTAGTCATGTCCAACAAAGATGTATTCATTGAGTACCTTATTACTCTGGATTTCCTACAAGAATTATATAAAATGGTTTTCCAACAAAGATGCAGTTGTATTGATTACCAATTTACCATGTTACTACGGATTTGTCATCTGTGTGTAGTGTAGGAGTTGGATTCTCAAACCGCTGAATGCAATGCACATATTGCATGTTGGTTAATCTACTTTTAGTTTAGGGTCAGTTTGGAAGGAGTACAAATGCAAATTTGTAGAGTGTAAAACCTTGTGTTTTGTATGTATTTGCACTCTACAAATTTGCATTTGTACTCCTTCCAAACTGAGCCTTAGGGATGTATACTTAAAAACCTTCCTTGAGGTACAATGCCAAATTCTACAAGTATCAGATACTTGGGATTGTATCAACCTTTTAAATTGATAGAAGATCATCTACCACCTTTCCTTCACTAGCGCCAACCCCAACCCCAAGCAACCTCAGCTGGTTTGCCTTGGATGATATATCTAACCATGCCAACATGATTGCCAGTTTTCGGCCATATCAATGTCATCATTAAAGGGAGTTACTGGTTCAACCACATAGTCATGATATCAAATTGTCCTAATTCAAACTTGATCCCATGTGGGGTGATCTGAATATGACTCGATTTCCAACCCAAAATTTGATTAGTTTATAATTGAATCAAATATGGATGCACTCCTCCCATTCAATTCAATTTTGAGCATATATGCTTAAGTTTTACATTGTATCAATCAATAAAGGGTTTGTGTGTGTGAAGGCAAAACACATTTCACTCAATTTAGCAGTGGGAACTAAAAATTCAGGAACAGGTGACCAGGTCTTTGGTCTGCTAAGGGGGAGACCATATCCAGCAAACATTTATGCAGCACAATTAGCATTTTTTTAGGTACTTATCTAACCAATCCATTAGGAAGGTGGTTCAGAAGGCTTGTGCAATTTGCGGGCACGGTACGTGATCACCAGTTCACCACAACAATGGGTTGAAATATGCCACCGATAGAAGTTGAACAATAGGTTGAACATCAGACTTGAGGCTCTCATAAAAACTCTTCACTCCAAGCCTTTAAATGCTTCAAGCTGGCAAATGGGTACTGCACAAGCAAAGAGAAAGGTTTTTGTATGGACTTGACACAAGCAAAGAGAAAGGTTCTCATTCCAACAGATGCACTGGAATGCTCAATTGGGTTTTGCTTTTGCCAAAATTTTAATGGACTCAACACAAAGCCTGAACCCAATACAGTTAAAATTGAGCCTGAAGCCCAGCCCATGAACAAGTCAAATCGTAGCATCCACGTTGCTTTCAAGAATGTTGGTAGGAGGTCTACACCACACAATTATCTTTAATGTCAGTCCGCTGTCTGCCACCAGAACACCAGACTCATGAAACTGTAGTTCAGCTTCGGTCAGTGCAAAGCCTGTGCGAACAGCCTTTACAGCCTTGCATTAAGAATATCTCTGTACTCATGTGCTTTATTTCATGGAGAGATATTTCCAACGCAAGATTGCAAGAGGCTGTTTCAATGGTGTTAGCACGGGTTTGCACTGGCTGAAGCTGAACTCATGAAACTGAGTCTTTTAGTCTAGAATCTGGATTGCATGTATGACCGAACCAGATGATCTTCGCTCCAGGACAATAATAAAAGATGAATAAGAGATTCCAATTCACTGTTGCTAATTGGCCAAGTTGTATCCAAAGGTAGGTGGTGTCTAATGTCTATTGAGAGCATCTCTTGTAAGCAACCATTTACAATAGCAGCGTTGTACCAATGCAGTTGTAAATGTGGTAAAAGAAATAGGGTGTAAAAGATCCAATTAGTAAAGTAGATTTGCATTTTATAGGTTCAACTTTCGTATACTTGTATCGGGTTTTACGTACATCATAAATGCTAAATCCAAATACCATATTTATATCATATACTTTTTTGGGTATTTATATGTATATTATGTATGGCAATATTTCTTTACACACGAGCATATTACATGCTCTTACACTAGTAAAATATAATATTAAAGTTATTTATATTCTTCAATATCCCATTATCATCTGAATTCAATTTGAATGCAATATTTTGGGTTGAATTGATGAATCAAATTTAGGTCTATCCATATCTGATTTAGTTCCATCCATTTATAGTTTATCATGGTAGATTGTGAAAAATTTTGTCTATTTGGGAGCTTCTTGTGTGTGACTGGTTACCATGGCTGTGATGTAAGAGAGTATTTGCGACCAATAACTCTTTTAACAGGCAAGGAAATAAAGGAGTTGGGATTTCCTACCAATAAAACAAGTCTCAACATCCTTCAAAATTCCAACATGATATGACACCGCACATCTCACTATGCGATTAGGACCCACCACAAATTTGAGACCCGCCATGTATTAGATGTAGGGATGATCATGGGTTAGGCCCGGCCGGGCTTGGGTTGGGCTTTTGTAGGTTATCAGCAATATTAAAGCCTACCTGGGCTTGGCTCGACCTACCCAAAAGGTTCATAACTCAGCCAGCCTTCTAGCAGACGAAATACACGTTTGTCACTTCTATTCGTCGAGTCGAATGGGGAGGTACCCCCGGCCTGATATTTCATGCCCAGGCCTGGTCTCATGTCGGACAAGGCCAGGCTGAACATCTGAGTTGGCTCATATGAATTAAAATTGAAATTTTAATTTAACTTTATGCTCATAGTTACATAAAAAACACACTTAAAAAGTTATTGTATATAATAATATATAATACTATAGTATTATATATATAAGGCATACATGCTACATTTATATAGACTGGCCCGGGTCATTTCCCAGAAATATGGGTGCCTAGACCTAGAAATTTGTGAGTCATGATGGGGGATTATTAGATGATCATCCTAATTAGATGTATGGTGTTATATCATGTTGAAAGGGTTTTTGAGTGTATTTTATTGGTAAGAGAGCTAAATCTCCCTTTAAGAAAAAATCTTTATACATAACATCTAGGAGATTCCTTTTGGTCCCCACAAAATTGGTCTTATAAAATTGTAATTGTGCATTAAGAACATTTTCATATCTCGTATGTATTCATTTTATGGGAAGATGTTTCCCATACATGGCTGAAGTGTTGTGAGGTTCATGTAAGACCAATCTTGTGAGGACGAGATCTGGATTCAGCACAGCTGCACATTTAAAATATCTCTGGTACATATGTGTTGAAATTATGGGACATGTCTGTAACGTGGGGCTGATCCCGACACCACACATCTCACCATTAAACTGGACCCACCATAAATTTAAGCGGTTTGGATTGGTCGAAATGTACATTTGCCTCGGGAAAATAAGGACAGGCTTCGTTTTCCAAAACCAAAACGGTCCAGATTCGTTCTACAGGAGGAGTACAATAAATGTGTAGATACTAGATATACACTATGTGACCAAAATAACATTCCAATCTCCTCCAATTACTGCCAAAGTGCCAAGCAAGCAAGGGCTCGGATCTGCTACCTATAAACTGTTCCTACATCTCTACCCACTAGACGAGACATTCTTAAGTGCTTTGTGGGTAGAGATGCTGTTACATAGGCGTTACTTCAGCAGATGCATTGAAAATAATAAAAATAGATTTCGATTTTTATGTATGTCTATTATTTAAGGAAATTATTTTTTAAAGTTTCATAAAAGGTCAAGTATTTTTTCATTGTTACGTTAATGTAGAGCCTAATGATGTCTAATTATCATAAACAATTATGATTATTATTTTTTTAGATTTTATAAACAAATAAAATACAAACTTAAATGAAAAAACATAAACGAAATCAAATACATACTGCATCATTGGTTATATCTCCCATTGTCGGCATATGTTCCCAATAGTGCTCTGTGGGTAAAGGGTGGGAACAACTTGTGGGGAGCAGATCCCAAGTGGCCAAGCGACGAGTTGGATGCTACGTGTGCAGAGCTTTTGCTTGCGGGAGGCCCATGCTTTCACACAATGTGCAGAGTTTTTTTTGCTTGGAGGAAATTCCGTCGCCTAAAGTCATATCCCGCTAAAAAGAATTTTCCGTTTCGTGACGCATTCGAACAAAGCACCGCTAAAACTTATAAGGTTCGATGCTTCGATTCATAGGAACAGGATCCTATTCAGCTTCTCTCCCATTTGAATTGACAGGGAAGAGATAAACGTAGAACAGATGACTGTGAAGCTCTCAAGACCTCCAGCTTTCTCCAAGATCCCTTCTCTCAACCATTGCCCTTCCTCTTCGTCGCGATTTCCCACTTCGTTCTCTTTCAGCTGCTGGCTTTCCCGCCGGATTTCGTGCCAGAAAATGTCATGCTCGCATGAGGACACTCCTCAAACACTTCAGACAATTACCATTTCGTATTCAGAGCTCAAAGTATGTCTGTTTCGATTCAATAACGACTTAAAATTTCATGGTTCTGATCATGAGACAATTACCACTTCAGACAACTTTTTTTTCATCTTTTGTTTTTTTTTCGTTACTCTGGATTTATATGACTTGTTTTTGTTTTTGTGGAATAGGACAAGGATTTGGATTTGTCGACGAAGATTGAAGATGGATTTGGACCCAATGGATTGGGAATTCTATCAGTTTCAGAAGTATGGATTAAATGTCGTCTTGAAGTTTTTATGATCAATTTAAGTTTCGTGTTTTGAGATGTTTACTTTGAGAATAATCAGATGCTGTTATCTTTTGTAGTATCTGCTTGTTAAACAAGTAGGAAACACGAACAAATTCGAGGAAAAAAATGAACACTCTAAACAACGAGCTTTGTATTTCCAAGTGGACCAATCCATTGTATTTCCAAGTGGTTTGATTGATAAATTCGAGCTTCGTTTGAATCAATCAGCACATCTTGATGAAAAAGCTGTGGTTGAAGCAATAGTTGAAGGCAATAAACTTGGTTGGGTCAATGGTTTAAAACTCAATATTAAATTCAACTATTTAAGACAGTTCAAATACAAATTCCCTTTTCCCAAAAATAATTAGAAGACAAAACATTATTTGTTCTTCTCATAGCTAAGCTATCTCAACACAACCAGTACTTATTAGCTTTTTGTGGCTTTACATGCACCTGGACCATCCACCATTGCGATATATTATATATAAGAAGGCTTTTCCTCTTCCTCAGTCTGTGTCTCTTTTTCATCTTCAATAAGTTTTTCTGCCTTTATGAATAAAATATGTTCTTTAAGCCATGAAGTCCCTAGTGGTTCCTGCTTTACAAACTAAGAATGATGTAGTTGGCATATTTTGTTATCATGGGTCTTGACACATTCATTCATCATTGCTAAAATTTAACAACACTTGTTGAATATGCTTCCTCGTCTGTCAGAACAATATTGCTGTTAGTTCTAAATTTGGATGGTAATGCCTTAGCTGTTTTATATTGTGGCTTGTGAAGAAACAATTTGGAGTGCCCTAATATGTGTTGTAGGGCTGATGACCCAGTAGTTGAGATGGTCACTTGGCATCACTCTGATTATGGTGGCGTGGAATCAAACCTGTGTAGCTGCAGGCTCTCTGTGGCAAGGTCGGTGGACCTCATGTGTTCCCTTCTCTGTCCCCACCCCTTGATCCCCCGTAATGGAATTTGTAATACCAAAAAAAGAAGTGTTGTAGGTGTCATGGTAATTTGCCTTAAGTTATAAAACTGGGCCTGAGGTCCAAATTCCTAATAGATCTTTTGATCCACACCTTAATTTTGAAGACAATTGATGATATCCTTCTTTATTTCTTTTAAGGTTTATTTGCTATGCTCTCTTGGTTTGAGTTATGGAAAGCTGACCTTATTCTTGCATAACTGTTTGCCAATTTCTTATTATATTTTGGATGCTTTGACTCTCTCAATCTTTTTTTTCAATGAATTTGACTCTCAGTCTTTCTATGTGAAACTTTTGGCAGCTTTGGCTAAAATTTATCCTGGCTTTCTTTTCTTCTCAGAAACACCTTGTTTGTTCTTTTAAAACTTTTTTGCTAGGTTTTTTGGTTTTAATTATACAACGTTATTCTAATTCTTGCCTATTTGTTTGCCAACCTATAGTGATTTTTTATCTTTTGACTTCTTTTGACTCCTTTTTTTTTCCTGTGGTTCTTCTTTTTTCATCTGCTATTTTCTTATGATTTTTGTGATATTGTGGCCTCTCCTTTTATTATAGGTTCCTGGCTTTCCTTCATTGCGTCAAAATCTTTTACATCTTTCACCCAGGTACTATTTTTATTTTTGTGAGGGTATGATGTAAGAAACAAGACAAAAAGAGGCTTGAAGTGATCAGAAAGTGTTGTTTGATCTTTCTCCTTTAATAGGTTAGCAAGCATCCCAGAGGAGGTTAAGAAGGAGCTTGAAGATCCTCAGAGCAGGTAAAGCTGTCACTTTTCATTCTACTTGGTATATACATTTTCTTTTTAGTCACAATGTCATTTTCTTGAATGCCATGGAATCATAGAAATAGAAATTTTGGAAACCACAAGGATTTTGATTAAGTTTAGTAGTCAATATTATTAGGATAAAAGGAATTCAAAGTATGGTTCACAGAACTACTTGACCAAAAATGATTTCATTAGGTCAACATAATTTTCACTATGATTCATCAAATTTATCACATAAACAGCTTAAATGTCCCTCAATCAGTAAATATATACCATCTATTAGATATGATGATTAGAAGTGGCTATTCTGTTCTGGTGGCAGCGGTGGTGGTGTAGAATGTAGATGCAGTTACAATAACTTAAACTTTTAAAGTTGGCTACTTGATAAATATCAGGGCACATTAGCTAGGTTTTGAGAGAAAGCAAAATTTTGGCATCTTAATGGATGAAACTGTTGTAAGGCTTATTTAATTGTTACTTTATAGTTGTTGTTAGTAGGTTGACTTCTTAAGATACTGTCAGTTAGTTACTTGTCTTTTTTCTTATTTGTTTGGTTCTAGGGTGTGCCGCCCGGGGCATACTTGTAATTTCTATTATTTTTATTAAGTTAATATAAATAGAAAATTGGCGGCTGCCAGTAGAACTTTTTTCCTCTCAATCGTATCTCCATTTTTTTCTTCTCTTTCTCTCTCTCTCTCTCTCTCTCTCTCTCTCTCTCTTCCACTCTCCATGAATCATTACATTGTATCAGAGCAGGTTTTCTGGGCTGTAAAAGACCTACGATGCCTCCTGTTTTGAGCAAGGTTTCCCTCTTAAAAAATCTTGGATGTGGAAGACAGGGAAACCCTAGTAGGTTACTGGCGGAAACCCTAGCAGATTTCTGGCGGCACTTCTTGCGTTTTTTCCTTGGTCATAATACCAAGGAAACCCTAGTTGGAGAAGGGCGATGCTGAGACAGACTCCCTTCCTTCTCTGTTCGATGCTGTGAAGTTGATTTCAGGTTAGCACCTTTGTACAAGTGCTGAACAGGTGTGTTCTTTGTGTCTGTCTTCTTTGGCCGATGATGTGTAGGGTTTATTCCTTGGTTATATATATATTGGTTTGGATGTTGGATTGTTAGACTGTATGAACTGCAGTCAGACTGATAGTAATGTCTGCCTTGGTTGTGTTGAACTGATTACCGAGCTGGTTTAATGACTGAAGTTGTGTGGTGTTTGGACTGTTTTTCAGCAGTATCCGATGGCAAACTATGAATCAACTTCATTGGGGGTTACACCAACCCGCAACGCAGCGGGTATGGGAGGTGAAAACATGATTTTTCCCATGCCAATTACCCCTTTAAATGGTCTGAACTACCTGGAGTGGGTTAAGAGCGTAAAACTCTATGTAACGACAAGGGGTAAAGCTGGTTACATTAATGGAAGGGTGAAAGAACCCAAGGGTGAGACAACTGAACATGATAGGTGGGACCAATATAACAATATGGTTTATCAGGTTGAATCTTTAACCTGGTTACTTTATGTGGGCAGACACCGCTAGTAAGATCTGGGAACATGCCAAAACTACCTATTCTGAGCAAAGGCATTATGCCTAGGTTTACCAGTTACAAGCTAAATATTCAACCTGTAAACAGGGAAACCGTAGCTTGTCTTCATATTATTGAGCCCTTACCTCCATATGGAAAGAATTGGATCATTATCAGGCTATAAAGTGGAAACATGATGATGATGCTAAGGCCTACAGGAAGCTGGTTTCTCAACAATGTGTGTTTGCCTTCTTGTTGGGACTGAACCCTGGATATGAACCGTTGAGGGTTCAGATACTAGGAAGCAAAGAGTTGCCGACGGTTCACGTTCAATTGGAACAAAGCAGGCGGAATGTAATGGTTACAGCTAAGGGGGAGCAACAAGTTGCTTTGGCTGCAATGAATAATAACTCCACGGGGAAGAAAAGTGACACTAAGAAGATTGATGATAAAGATAAGTTGTTCTGTACCCACTGTTGGCGTTCACGACATACACGTGACACTTGTTGGGACATCCACGGGAAACCCAAGTGGACAGTGAAGAATCAAGAACAGGGTAAAGGTCAAGGTCAGAAGAAAATGAACACAGCTCAGAATGCAGCACATGTGGCAACCTAAGATACTCAGGTTGCCGGTAGTACCCGGGACCACCCTAATAGGTCTGACCCCAAGGAAGATATAATGAATTCCTTCAGAGAGCACTTAGAATCTTATGGTAGGGCTTTGCGACAAATGGACAACTCAGTCACTGGTACTCCCTCTACTTCATTTGCATCTACTTCAGGTAATACGGCTTCTACATTCCATGTCACTCCCACGGATTCCCCTTGGATCATTGACTCAGGGGCCTCTAACCACATGACCGGTAAGCCGAACTTGTTTCAGTCTTATAGCCTTTTGTCAGGAAGGGATAGAGTGAAACTTGCAGATGGTTCTTTTTCCTCCATTGCAGGCCAAGGATCAATATCTTTTCCCCATGGCCTTAACCTGAATTGTGTATTGCATGTCCCTCAACTTCCTATAAATTTGCTTTCAATTAGTAGCATTACAAGCTCTTTAAACTGTAGTGTAACCTTTTTTGCTGACTCATGTGTTTTTCAGGACCTAACTTCTGGGAGGACAATTGGTAGAGGGAGCCTAGTGGATGGTCTCTACATTCTTGACAACAAAACTGGTCTCTCGGTGACATCCTCAGAGTCACATAGTCAGTCAAATAAGAGTCAATTTTTTTTTTGTGGCATAGTCGTTTAGGTCATGCTTCTTTCAAAATAATAAAGTCTTTGTTTCCGGTTTTATTAAGTCATGTTCAGTGTCAGAGTTCCAGTGTCAAACGTGTCAGTTGAGCAAACAATGTAGAACAACTTTTCATTCAAGTAATAAAAGATCAAATGTTCATTTTCATGTTCTGTATTCTGATGTATGGGGGCTTACCAATGTAATCTCTGAGGGCGGATATAAGTACTTTATCACATTGATCGATGATTACTCTCGCTATACATGGGTAATTCCTATGCGTAGTAGAGACGAAGTTCCAAAGATTATGAAAGACTTCCAGAAGATGGTATTTACGTAGTTCCATGTTGAAATACAGATCTTCCAATCCGACAATGCAAAAGAATACTTCCATGGGGAGCTCAATGAGTTTTTTGTCTCCCATGGCTCTATTCATAGGAGCTCATGCGCTAGAACACCACAACAAAATGGTGTTGCAGAAAGAAAAAACAGACACCTCCTTGAGGTAGCTTGCGGGATGATGTTACACATCAATGTTCCAGAAAAGTTTTGGGTGGATGCTATACTTGCAACTGCTTATGTCATCAATCGCATGCCCTCCAAAGTGTTGAACTACATGGCCCCTCATCAGTTATTGTATCCTTAGTCTCTATTTTCCATTCCCATGAGAGTCTTTGGTCGTCATGCCTTTGTCTCCATCTCGAGGTAAGTTAGACCCTCGGTCCATTGCTTGTGTCTTTCTAGGGTATCCCTCATCTCAAAAAGGGTATCGGTGTGTAGAGAACACTGATGTGGGCCCCACTGCAATGGTTTCCATTGTGTTCATAGGACATCATTATTTGTTTCAGTTATAGTAATGTTAGTTTGAGTCAATTTGCTAATTCAGCTATTATTTATTTCAGTTTTATTTACTTTCTTTATTATGTAAGTATCAAGGGCTGATGTGTCCTTTCATCATGTACTAAACATAAACCTATAAATATTAAGAGAGTGGCGGCGGCAGATCAATTAGAATCTGTCCCTCCTTTCAGCAACTTGTGTTCTCTTGCTTCTCTTCTATTCTCTCCTTTTTCTCTCATCTTCTCTTTTGTTTTACAAACCTAAAACCTTTTAGGATTCAAGACTGATTACAGTCTTGATCTTCTACTTGGTATCAGAGCCTATCTAGGGCTTCTCATGTGTATCTAGTCCAGCCGACCACATGAGAACTAGCTAGGGCTGGAAGTCTTGAAGAAGTTTTTCGGCGGCTGAATCTTGGAAATTACCAGGAGAGGTTCGCAGCAGTTGAAGACTTGCCGCAGCCTGCAGAGAGTTGGTAATCAGGAAGAGGCAGCGAAGGTTAGGGTTCAGGTATCCCTAGAAGACAGTACACCGAAGGCAGGTAATCAGTAAGTAAGTTTGTTTCTTTACTGATTTTTAGAGATTGCAATCAGCCGAGATAGGTTGGACCTATCTAGAAAGAGGGGCCGAACTGTGTTCAAGTTTGCTCTAGGGTTTGGCTTGCCGAACTGTGATTAAGTTTGTCTAGGGTTTGATTGTTGGGCCGAACCCTCCTCTTCAAAGGGGATTAGTTTTTAGGGTTTCACAGTGCCCTACGACAAGTCCCACTGGTGCGGACTGTTTGGAGAGTGCAGCTGAGCACTTTAGTGATTTCAGATCACTAATTTTCTTCAAACCTACAGTTGAAACCCTATTTTTGCTCTCATAGAAGTGGGCCCCACAGTAGTGATTTCAGAGAACAACATCTCAGATTGATAGGCGATTGATTTTAGATCAGTTTTGTGTTGGTATTCCTGATCTGATTAGACCAGGTTCAGATCACATCAATTTTGTGTTGGTATTTCTGATAGGATCAGATCAGTTTTGGATCAGCTTTCAGACTTACTTCCTTGACTCTGTTTTCTGGTATAATTGCTCTAACAGTTTGTAGCCACTGAATCTTGATCAAAGATGGAGTTCAAGGGTCAGGGAGATAGTAGTTTTGGAAACCACAGCTATGGTAATGTATCTGAAACCGGGTTTCAGATTACAACTATGAGATTTGATGGGTCAAATTATTTGGAGTGGGCACAATCAGCCATGATGGCTATTGGAGGAAGGGAAAAACTGGGTTATCTCTTGGGAGATGTGAAAGAACCTTCCAAGGGGGACCCAATATACACCAAGTGGGTTCAAGAGAACTATTTAGTTATGGCATGGCTGTGTAATTCCATGCAGCCACATATCAGCTGAAATTACTTATGGGCAAAGACAACCAAAGAAATATGGGATGTTGTGAAAGAAACCTATTCCCAACCCCTTAATGTTGCCAGAGCCTATGAACTGAAGTGTGAGGTGAACAGCCTTAAATAAGGAGAGAAGCCAGTTTCTGTCTACTTCTCTACTTTGAAATCCTTGTGGCATGAGATTGACCATCTGGAGACCCTTGAGTGGGAGAGTCCCAAAGATGCACAGACTCACAGAAAACAAGTTGAGACAAATAGGGTATTTGAGTTTCTGGTTGATTTGAATTCAGAATATGACATTGTGCGACAATAGATATTGACAAGAGATAGTGTGACCCTTTCTCAAGCATACTCCTTGGTGCATAGTGAAGAGACCAGGAGGAAAGTTATGATGCAGCCTCAGCCTTCTTTCCCAACCTTGACAACTATTAAACCCAAGCCAGGGGGTGACTCAGAAAGGGACCGGAAGAAGGAGGATAAATGGGATCTGGTATGTGAACATTGCAAGAAACCCAAGCACACAAAAGATACTTGTTGGAAGCTACATCCTCACTTGGTCCGAGCAAAACTGAGAAATAAGAAGGGTAATGCTCATATGGCAGTGAACAATGATTCAACATCCTCATCAGGTACATCCCTGGAGACTTTAGCTGCTGTTCGGGCTGCCCTCATACAGTTGGAAAAAGGAAGTTGGAAGTTCAGCTCAGCCATCCCAGTCCCCATAAGCTCCTGCTACATCTGCATTTGCACATTCAGGTACTCGAGCCTCAGCTTACCATGCTTCAGCTCCAAGTAATACTGATCACTACTGGATAATAGATTCAGGTGCATCTGACCATATGACTAGCTTGCCATCTTTGTTTACTTCTTATCACTTGTCCTCTGGCCGAGATAGAGTATCCATTGCTGATGGCTCTCTTGTTCCCATTTCGGGCAAGGGGGACATCAAGTTATCGGACACTATCTCTTTATCTTCTGTTTTGCATGTTCCTAAGCTTGATACCAACCTCCTTTCAGTTAGTAGTATTACCAAACACATGAACTGTTCAGTAACATTTTTCCCTGACCGATGTGTTTTTCAGGATTTGGAGACGAGGAAGGTGATTGGAACTGGCCGTGAGACGAACGGGATCTATCTGCTTGGAGAGAGTACCCGACGGGGAGAGTCAGTGGATAAGAAGTCTTTTGTTTCCCAGTTTGTGAGTTCGGTTATGCTTTGGCATAATCGATTAGGTCATTTGTCTTTTAAGTCTTTGAAGAGTCTATTTCCTGCTTTATTTGAGTCTGTTGAGCTATCAGAGTTGAGGTGTGAGAGTTGTGAGCTTGCCAAACATTGTAGAACCTCTTATTCTTTAAGTAATAAAAGGAGTAATTCCTCTTTTGATATTGTGCATACTGATGTTTGGGGGCCATATGATATCTCTTCTGTGGGTGGGTACAGATATTTTCTACTGTTTGTTGATGACCATACTCGGTTTTCTTGGGTATATCTTATGCGTTCTCGGGATGAGGTTCCTGCTCTGACCCAAAACTTCCATCAGATGACTCTCACTCAGTTTGGAACTAAAATCAAAGTCCTCAGATCTGATAATGCAAAGGAATACTTTGCTCAACCATTGACCTCCTACCTTTGTGGCCATGGAGTTATTCACCAGAGCACTTGCCCTTATACACCACAGCAGAACGACGTTGCCGAAAGGAAGAATATGCATATCTTGGAGGTGGCTAGAAGCATTATGTTTACCTCCAATGTACCTATTCGCTTCTGGGGTGATGCTATCCTCACGGCAATTTATCTCATTAATCGAGTTCCTTCCCGGGTCCTTGATATGAGAACCCCCTTTTCCCTTCTTTACCCAGACAAGGAGTTGTTCATTGTTCCCCTTAAAACCTTTGGTTGTACTTGTTTCGTCCAGCTTCTCGGGCCTCATCATTCCAAGTTTGACCCTAAGGCCTCCAAATGCATTTTCCTTGGTTATGCACAAACTCAAAAGGGTTATTGCTGCTATGATCCGGTTTCAGGGAAACGGTTTGTCTCTATGGATGTCACCTTCTTTGAGGAGACACCCTATTATCCTAGGGTTTCTCCTCAGGGGGAGAGCAGTAAAAGTGGGGCTGTTTTGAGTTTCTTTCCTCAGGGGGAGAGCAGTGAGAGTGGAAGTGGGGCTGTTTTGAGCAGTGAGAGTGGTAGTGGGGCTGTTTTGAGTTCCTTTCCTCAGGGGGAGAGCAGTGAGAGTGGAAGTGGGGCTGTTCCTTTACCTATTCCACTGGGTAATGAATGTTGTAGTGGTGAGGGTGGTCAGAGGGAGCCGGAGTTGAGAGTCTATCACAGGCGATACAGGTAGGTTGATCCTAGTCTTCGGCAGTCCCGGCCAGCTCCAGTTCCTTCTGCGGCTCCAGATCCAGAGCCTACTGAGATACCTCTCGCTGTTGCCACTTCCCCTTCTGTGGATGACCTTGATCTCCCTATTGCCATTCGCAAAGGGAAACGACATTGCACCACTTCTACAGCTCACAACATCTCACAGTTCCTATCCTATGATCGTCTATCACCATCTTACCGGTCCTATCTCACTTCCATTGCCGATGTCCCTATTCCAAGAACAGTGCAAGAAGCTTTATCGGTTCCAGAATGGAAAGATGCAATGCAAGTCGAAATGGATGCCCTGTTGAAGAATAATACCTGGACACTGGTTGACCCACCAAAAGGAAAGAAACCGGTGGGATGGAGATGGGTATTCACAGTGAAGCATAATGCTGATGGCTCTATTGAGAGGTACAAAGCCCGACTGGTTGCAAAGGGATTCACTCAGACTTATGGTATAGACTATTTGGAGACCTTTGCCCCAATAGCCAAGATGACCACCATTCGAGTTTTGTTATCCCTTGCAGCAAATCATTCTTGGCCCCTGTTTCAAATGGATGTTAAAAATGCCTTTCTGAATGGAGACTTACAAGAAGAGGTTTACATGCAGTTGCCTCCTGGATTCTGTGATACAGAGACAGGTAAGAAGGTTTGCCGACTGAACAAGGCATTGTATGGTTTGAAGCAGTCACCTAGAGCCTGGTTTGATAGGTTTAGATTAGCCCTTGGAAGGTTTGGTTATGTACAGGCCGAGTCAGATCATACACTATTCATCAAAAGGATGGAGTCCTCTCTGACACTACTTGCAGTATATGTAGATGATATTGTGGTGACAGGAAATGACAGTCATGAGATTGAGTCTCTCAAGCAGCTCCTTCATCAAGAGTTTGAGGTAAAAGATCTTGGTGCACTACGGTATTTTTTGGGTATTGAGGTTGCTAGATCCAAGCAGGGGATTTTTATCTCTTAGAGAAAATATGTTCTAGATCTGTTGGCGGAAACTGGAAAGCTGGGTGTTAAGCCGGCCGATACACCCATTGAACAAAATCACAAGATTAGTGCAGAGGGTGGGGACCCTCTTGAGGACACAGTTATGTTCCAACGGTTGGTTGGAAAGCTTCTATATCTCTGTCTCACTTGGCCGGATATCAGCTATGCAGTTAGTGTTGTCAACCAGTACATGCACTCCCCTAGAACTTCTCATCTTCTTGCGGCAGAACGAATATTAGCATACTTGAAGAGATGCCCGGGTAAAGGTATATTACTCAAGAACAATAATCACATGAGGGTGAAAGTCTATACAGATGCCGATTGGGCTGGAAGTGTTGATGACAGAAGGTCTACCTCTGGATATTGTGCCCTTGTGGGAGGTAACCTTGTCTCTTGGAGGAGTAAGAAGCAGAGTGTTGTTTCCCGCTCCAGTGCTGAAGCGGAATATAGGTCAATGGCTAACGGAGTGGCTGAAATCTTATGGCTGAGGTCACTACTTGAAGAGTTGGGTATTGCCTATGAAAAGCCCTTAATGTTGTATTGTGATAATCAGGCAGCTATTAATATAACCCACAACCTAGTGCAGCATGACAAAACTAAACATATCGAAGTTGATCGACATTTTGTGCGAGAAAGAGTTATATCACAAGAAGTGTGTCTTCCGTACATCACATTCAATATGCAGCTCGCGGATATCCTCACCAAGGCTGTATCAAGGAAGAAGTTAGAGACAGACCTATCCAAGTTGGGCATGATAGATATCTACTCCCAACTTGAGGGGGAGTGTAGAGAACACTGATGTGGGCCCCACTGCAATGGTCCCCACTGTGTTCGTAGGACAACAATATTTGTTTCAGTTATAGTAATGTCAGTTTGAGTCAGTTTGCTAATTCAGCTTTTATTTATTTCAGTTTTATTTACTTTCTTTATTATGTAACTATCAAGGGCAGATGTGTCCGTTCATCATGTACTAAACATAAACCTATAAATATTAAGAGAGTGGCAGCGGCAGATAAGTTAGAATCTGTCCCTCCTTTCAGCAACTTGTGTTCTCTTGCTTCTCTTCTATTCTCTCATTTTTCTCTCATCTTCTCTTCTGTTTTACAAACCTAACACCTTTTAGGTATCAAGACTAATTACAGTCTTGATCTTCTACTCGGTGCTTTGATCCTGTTAGTCGTAAGTTCTTTGTGTCTATGGATGTGTCCTTTTTTGAGTTTGAGCCATTTTTCCCTGCTTTTCCTTAGGGGGAGAGTAGTAGTGTGGAAGAGGAGAAGCAGGTCCATGTATCTCTTCTTTCTATTCCGGACCTTGCTCTCTTCCGTGTCTTCCAACGTACACGTCGTAGAGATCATCGATGTGATAGAGATATGGAGCAGCCAAACACTGAGCAATCGACACCATTAGACTCCCAGGAGGTAAGTCCACTCCCTAACCCTACTCCTACTGTGGATGACCTTGACATTCCTATTGCCCAACGAAAGGGAGTTAGGTCATGCACTACCAAACACCCCATTATCCATTTTGTCTCCTATGATTACATTTCCCCCTCATACTGAGCCTTCCTATCGGTAGTTGATTGCATCCCTGTTCCCAGAAATGTTGTAGAAGCCTTAAAATGCCCTGAATGGACAAATGCCATGAAGGAGGAGATTAATGCTCTTCACTAAAATCAAACTTGGGAGTTGGTGGATCTTCCAAAGGGGAATGATCCCGTGAGGTGTAAATGGGTTTTCACGGTCAAGCATAAGGCAGACAGAACAGTTGAAAGGTACAAAGCAAGATTAGTAGCCAAAGGGTACACACAAGTATATGGGGTTGACTATGATGAGACTTTTGCTCCAGTAGCTAAGATGAACTCATTAGGGTTATCCTGTTCTTAGCTGCTAATCTTGGCTGGGAATTGCATCAACTGGGCATAAAGAATGCTTTTTTGAATGTTGACTTAGAAGAGGAAGTATACATGGTTCAATCCCTGGGTTCTGTGCCAAGGGAAGTGAAAATAAGGTGTGCAAGCTGCGAAAGTCACTTTATGGCTTAAAACAGTCTCCCAGAGCCTAGTTCAGTAAATTTCACATGGCAGTTCAACAGATGGGCTTCAAACAATGTCAGTCTGATCATACACTTTTTGTGAAGAGATGTTAGGAACAGGTTGCTGTATTGATAGTGTATGTGGATGATATCATCATTACAGGAAGTTGGAGCTCAGAGATATAGAACTTGAAACAATTCCTTGCATCTAAATTTGAAGTGAAAGATCTAGGTCCCCTGAAGTATTTCCTTGGGATTGAAGTTGCTCACTCAGAAAAGGGTATCTGTATCTCTCAAAGGAAATGCACCCTTGATCTATTACAGGATACAGGCAAATTAGGTGCAAGGTCAGCAGATACTCCCATGGATGTTGACCATAAGTTAGGTGACTGTGTTGGTGAACCTCTGAAAGATGTGAAACAGTTCCAAAGGTTAGTGGGAAAGCTGATTTATTTGTCCATGACCCATCCAGACATTGCCTATTCCGTTGGGGTCCTAAGCCAGTTCATGCACTCTCCTAAGAAACCACACATGGTGGAAGTCTTTACAGATGCTGATTGGGTAGGAGCTATGGATGATAGAAAGTCCACAAGTGGGTATTGCACATTTTTGGGAGGAAATCTAGTGACCTGGAAAAGCAAGAAACAAAGTGTGGTAGCAAGGTCAAGCGCTGAAGCTGAATGTAGAGCTATGGCACATGGGGTGGCTGAAGTCCTTTGGCTAAAGAATCTTCTAGCGGAGCTTGGAGTTGTTGTTCATAGTCCTAGGTCCCTTTACTGTGACAACAAGGCTACAATAAACATCGCCAGCAACCCTGTCCTACATGAGAGGACCAAACACATTGAGGTGGACAAACACTTCATAAGGGAAAAATTAGAAAAATAGGAGATTTGCATCCCTTATGTCAACTCCAAGGAACAACTTGCTGATGTCCTCACAAAGGGGCTTCCATACTCGTGGCACAATGAGTTATGTGACAAGTTGGGCATGATAGATGTATTCAGCCCAACTTGAGGGGGAGTGTTGTAAGGCTTATTTAATTGTTACTTGATAGTTGCTGTTAGTAGGCTGACTTCTTAAGATACTGTCAGTTAGTTACTTGTCTTCTTTTCTTATTAGTTTGGTTCTAGGGTGTGCCGCCAGGGGCATACTTGTAATTTTCATTCTTTTTATTAAGTTAATATAAATAGAAAACTGGCGGCTGCCAGTAGAACTTTTTTCCTCTCAATCTTATCTCCCTTTTTTTCTTCTCTTTCTCTCTCTCTTTCTCTCCCACTCTCCATGAATCATTACAGAAACTTTGTCTGGTTGACTATGTTTTCATAGGGCTGGATATGGACTGTTTGAATAAAAAACTATAATAAAAATTGAAATTTGAACAAAAAAACTACTTACTGAAATTAGGTTTTCAAGTTTAAGAATCTAAAGGTCAAATCAAAGAAGAAAGGGAATTATGGGGCTGAAGTTTTCCTTGAACAAGAACCAGCACAGGCCCAATATTTAGCAAGTACTGAATGGAACAACACAATGCCAAAATACCAAGCTTCACATGATCGTTAACCAACCGAATGGTTTTCAATGAAATATACTTTAATGTTTATCCCAAATCAAGGCCTCAACCATTTGATGGCCAATAAAACTGAACCCTATAGTCCAGCCCATTTTCTGAAATCATAGAGTTCACTGAAGATCATTTCTTCATGTGTGATCAATTAATTTAAACAAACATACAAATGATAGACTCTTTAGAATCTCTTCTCAATAAAGATTTTGCTCTTTTTTTATTTTTCACATCAGGAGGCTTATTTTGGTGCAAATTTAACAAATGATAGTGATGTATGTGGTGATCATTGGATAATTTTATGCTAATTTTCTTTTATAATTTTTAGCTGATGATGAACTGGACACTAAGATACCTACATTACAATAGCATCCTAACTTTCTCTTATTTTTTATTAATTTTTCATTTTCTAGATACAATTTTGGATGGAGTCACGGAAAAGAGAAGCTTGAATCTGGTAAACTTGGTAAGTTTTATATGCTTAAAAATCAAAAAACTTCCAAGAAGTAGATGCACTGCTTGATAATTTGTTTTTTTTGAGAAAATTTAACCAAGATTTATTGAGAATAAAAGGGGGGGGGGGGACAAGAGGAGATATACAAAACAGGGGGGGGGGGACCCCCTGCAAGTTACAAAGGCGGAAGCTTGTCGTTATACAGATGCTCCAAATACACCAAATTTAGCTTGGCCATCTGCAGTATGATTGTATTTCCTAGGAATCCAAACTAAGTTAACATTCAATCCATCCAAAGAATCCCAAGCTTCAGTCAGATAGTGATAAAGTCTCCAAGGGCCCCCTTTTTTGTCTCTTAACCATTTTATTGTATTTGCTGAATCACCTGCAATGATCAAATTCTGAATTCCCAAATTCTTAATTATCCTGGTTCCGGTGAGAGCAGCCATCACTTCAGCCTTTGTGGAGTCGGCCCAACCGATTGGGCCACTAAAAGTCCAGCAGATATTGCCCCTTTCGTCCTTTACTATACCACCAATACCTGCAAAGCCCGGATTGCCTAAGGCACAACCATCAAAATTAAGGGTTATCACACCTTCACTGATGGAAACGGTATGCCTCAAGGGAGTTTGCTGAGGATGAGGCAGAAACAGAAAGGGGTGAATATTTCTGATAATATCATTGACTGAAAGTCCTTTAAATAGATCTGAATTCACTGACCAAAGGATGCAAAGATAGGTAATATCTGAGATTAACTCCTCCAAGGTTCTGCTTTTATTGTCAAAAATACAGGTGTTTCTTTCATCCCAAACGCCCCACATTACTGCATGAGGCACTGATTGCCAAAAGACTTTACCCCTTTTGCTAAGCCCTATTCCTTGCCATTGATTCAAGTTGTCCATAATGTGTTTTGGAAAAGCCCAGCTGTACCCCGCCATATTCAAGAAATGGGACCATATCCTTTGAGTGAAGCTGCAATGAAGAAGGATGTGATCTGCAGATTCACCCTTGCTGAGACATAAAATACAAACATGAGGAGAAATGGAGCATCTTCCCAAAAGTTTTTTCTGAAGGAGATCACTAGTATTAACTTTCTGGAGACAGGCTTCCCATACAAAGAAGCAAATTTTTGAGGGGATGTGGCTGCACCAAATTTTCTTGTAAGGAAAAGAGGGATGCTGATCTTCAGCAGTCAAAGCCCTGAGCATAGACTTAGAAGAGAATTCGCCATTTGGGTGAAGGGTCCATATTCGGGTGTCAGAATGAGAGGGGGATATATAGGCATCTTTGAGGGTTTGGATTAAAGCTATTAAATCAGAGATTTCCGAGTCCCTTAGGGGTCTTCTGAGGTGAAGGTTTAAAGAATTCTCGGCGGACTGGTTTGGGAGGCAATCAGAAATAGAGGCTTCTTGGACAAGGGTGAGGTTAAACAGCCTAGGGAAAGAGGCATCCGGGGTAGAATCCCCCCACCAAAGATCTTTCCAGAATTTAATTTTAGAACCATTTCCCACTTTATATCTTATAAAAGGAAAGAAAGCAGTATGAATGGAACATATACCTTTCCAAGGATTGATGGCCTTTATCCTGTTCAAATGGAGATTGTAATCCCTCCCGCTTGTATTTTGTCCATATTTACTTGAGATGACAGCAGTCCAAAGAGCATTAGGTTCTTTCGGAAATCTCCAGACCATTTGCCTAGAAGATAGGAATTATTCTCTTTAAGCTGTCCAGTACCCAAACTGCCTTCCTCTTTTGGTCTGCTTACTTGTTTCCAGCTGACTAAATGTTTTCTCTTATCTCCACCACCTTCCCAAAGAAAATTCCTTTGAAGCTTCTCAATTTGATTTTTGACTTTGGTCGGAATCTGGAAGACGGAGAGAAAGTAGACCGGCAGATTTGATAAGGAGGCCTTTAAGAGAGTAAGCCTACCCCCTTTGGAGAGACAACACTTTTTCCAAGTCGATAGTTTCTTCTCACATTTCTCCAACACAAGACTCCAAAAGTTGAGGGATTTTGGATTCCCTCCAAGTGGCATCCAAGGTAGGTAATGGGGAGATTCTCCACTTTGCACCCCAATAAAGATTTGAAAATTTCTAGAAGATTCACTTCCACTGAGTTGATAGCCACAATACTGCTTTTGTAGAAATTAACTCTCATACCAGTGAGAATCTCGAAACATTCAATTACCATTTTAATGTTTGTGATGTTGGTTTTAGAGGCATCTAAGAATAGGATTATGTTGTTGGCGAAGTGTAAGTGAGAGATGTGAGGTTTATCCCTACCCACTTCAAAACCTTTCACCAAGTTGAAAAGAATTGACTTGTCAAAGAGATAATTAAATATATCCATCACCAAAGTGAAAAGTAAAGGGGAAAGAGGGCAACCTTGTCTTAGACCCCTGCTTGCCTTGAAATAACCTTTCGCTTCACCATTTATCAATACTGAAAACCATGGGGAGCCAATACAACCTTTAATCCACCTGATCTAGTTTCTCCCAAAATCTCTTAGCCTTAAGCAATCAAGAATGCAGTCCCAATCCACTTTGTCGTATGCCTTGTCAAGATCAAGTTTCACAAGGACCCCCAGGATCCCAGAGGAGCTACTTCATATTACCTTGCATTTATCCATAGTTAGGTGGTATACATATTTATCCTTGCACTGCTTGATAAAATCAAAGTCACAGTTTTCCAAAACATGAGGAGCTACTTCGTATACCTTGCATTTATCCATAGTTAGGTGGTATACATACAAATAATGATAAAGGAACATGACTGAGAGGATAAGGGTTGAGATTGTAGTCTGAGATCATTAGCATTTGGGATCCCAAAAGTAGTCCAGGTGTGATCAAATTTGAGGTTGGTGAAAGGGACTCTATATAGGAATTAATTTTGGGGGATGATGGTTATTCTGCAAGTCAATCCTTCCAATGTCCACCCCCTGTAATGCTTATCCAATGTTGTGGCAATAAAAGGCTTGGTCAGAATAACATCTTAGGGTTAGGGTTCGGTTTCTGACCATCTACTTGTGGTGGTTGGGCTGTACATGGGCCTTGATTGGGCTGTATCTGATGCCTGGTTCAATGCAGTTGAAATTCAGGCTTGAACTGTGTGGTCTGTCCAGGGTTGGGTAGATAATGTAGATATTGTTGCAGACAAATGGTTCTCTTTCAAGTATTTAAGAATATCATTTTTAAATAGGGGCAAATTGGTTATAGGGTAAGATCTGATGCATGAGTTATAGGGTGTGAATCTCAGAAAAATACCTATTAAGTTTTGCAGCTTTCCAAGTTTGTCCTTGGGAATTGTGCTTTAAAGCTGCATAGCTTTCCCAATCTGTTTACTATATGTGAATCCTATAATGTCCAAATAGATCAGTGAAAGAAGTTAGCATGGTTGGTAGAGATGATTGGATTCTGGATGTTGGTTGATACTGGACTTGTTGAGGAATTTATTTGGTTGAGGAAAGTGGCAGGAAATAGGAAGTGATACATAAATTTTAGGAAGAATATTTTGGAACAAGATGAAGTAGGATGAAATAGAAAACCATTCTTTTTTCTTTCTATCTCAGATGGTAGTAGAGGAAAAGTTGGGGACTAATTCTAGGTTTTAAGTTTCTTAAAAAGGGAATTTCAAATTTTCTTCATCTTTTTCTTTTAATTGTAATTTTAATGATAATGTTCAATCCATTATATGATTGTCATATATTATGTTTCTTTCTTCTCAAGTGGTACCTGTTTGATTTCTTCTTGCTTTTATGCAGATATATTGAAAGGCTCCTTCTATGCAAATCCAATATTAGATATACCAACAGCTGACACCTCCTTGATCCAACGGTAATAGTGGATAGAGCAAGTGCATGACTTTGTTCATTATGATGTTGCCAACAATTACACCCATGTTATTATTGATTTCCTGCAAAAACTTATTATAAATATACATAAGCCTTTCTATCTTATGTAAATAAAAAGTCAACAGTAGCTCTGAGACAAAATTTCATGTTCATGGTTTAAACATTTATTTAACATTCTCTCAGGTTTGGTTAATTGGTTATCCAACAACAGTGGCCTGGTTTTGGGTTTGTTTTTTCTTGTAAATCCTCTTTTAAATAAACAATCTTAGTTAGGTTTCCCTTTTCACCTGGTATTCCTCAATGAACCTTCTGAAACTTGATATAATGTGGAACTCCTATTTCCTTTGTTAGTCAAATATCTACATCAGCTAAAAGCTGCTTTTGCACCCACCTCCCCTTCTGGGAAAAAAGGAGTCAATTTTGTTCTGTCATTTGATATTTTTGATAGTCACCTTCTAAACTATGAGTGCAGCTGTGCAGTTAATTAGTGAAGTGAAAAAGTTAATGGTAGCAATTCCCCCCCCCCCCCCCCTTTCTTGTGCTTAGGTGTAGTTTTCTCTTTTCTGTTGTGTAGGTATCCATCGTACTGCCAGCCAAACATATGGCCTCGTAAAACTCTGCCAGAACTTGAATCAGGTATTTGATCTTCTAATTATCAGGATTCAATACATGTTTTCAGCATATGGGAAATCTTGTTTAGGGGATGTACCTACTGTAATGTTCATTTTGTTTAGCCGTTCAAGTGCTAAGTTCATGGTGAGACTGATTCTTTTTTTTTTTTTTACTATTAATGTCAGATATGCACACCAGGTACTAATATAAGCATTGTTATGGTATCATTGTTAATAGATTTCCTAAGCTCTGTTACCTAGATACTTCATAGTGGGTGTTGTATTATTTTAGAAACTTTTGTTGTGTAAGTTCTGTATCTGCATTTTGCACTGTATCTGTAGTATGCCTATGTTGTATCTGGGTAACATAGCTTTAGGTGCCATATGAATCATATGAACATAATATGTTAGTTTGAATCTTATCTGTATACAGAGTTTTGGATCAAATAATTCAGAGTGACAGATCTTAATGCAGTGAAGTGGAATGGGTGCTTAATTCTGTCAATGCAAATGGATCCTGCATTTTTTCTTTCTCCTCCCAAGTGTTTGTTATTTTATTTATTTCCATATTTCTAATATATTTTTGGAAAAATAAAATAAAATGCAACTTTCCTTTCATGTTGTTCTTTGGACAGTCGTGTTTTCTGGAGGTGGTTAACCAGTTCGGTTTTGGGAGATATTTTTGTTGCACATAGTTTTTCAGAAACTGTATATCAGAAATTTCATGTTCTGAAATAGTATTACTTGATGTCTCTTGTAGTACATTGTAATTCAAAGCTGTCTAACAAGGAAGTTATTGCTGATGTTGTAGCCTTCAAATCTCTTGGAAAGCTGATCTTTGATGTGGGATTGATGCTGGCTTATCATTGTGATAGATACGGTATTACCTTGTTACAACATTTGCAATTTTTTGTTGCCATAAAAGGAACATCTTGTAATGGGTTGAATTAATATTAAGTTATAGTGAAATTCTTTGGGCTTGGAGCCAATTGCAGTGGAATTGCAAAGCAACTCTTCCCTATTTTCATGTATTCAATGCTTACTTTTTTTTTTTGCTAAATAATAGATTTAACTAGTGATCAAATAGAGGGAATAAATAAAAATACAGCACCAGTAACTGTGATAACAGAATTGTGGTATTTGAAACATAAAATGTTTAAACACTTATAAAAAACGTAAAACATACAAAGAACCTCTAGCCCATTGTCCATGGATGAGGATAAAACCATCAAGGCACCTGCAAATGATTCTGGAATAGAAGAAACTGAAAACAAAATGAACCATCCCTAGATATTGGCTTCGATATAAAGTTGTTCTTGTTACTCCTTCCCTGGTGAGATTATCCACTGATACGTTGTTTTGATAAGATGTCATTGGCTACAAGGGTGAACCGGACTGCCTCTGATGCAACCAACCTCTATGTGAAGCCCCCCTTAACCCAAGCATGCTAAAAGGCCAGAGAGTGCACCAGCAAGATCCTGAAGTAGAGTCTCTGCCCCCAACTGGGCCTGAGTGCCCAACCATGGCTCATACATGATAACTCCTTTGGATTTGTGGAACTGGCAATCCAATCACAATACACCATGCATTGTTTCAATTGTTTTCATCCTCACAAGGTGCTTAAATGACAAGGCGGTTACTGATTGGCCCAGAATAACCATTGACTATATAGTATAGCATTCCAGCTTGCAATAAATAAGCAAGCTTCAATATGTTTTTTGAATGTCATCCTATATTTATCAGTTTACCTGAAGTTACTTTTGTGTTTTAGCTGCATTAATAATATTGCAGCTCGAATGTATTTTCCTTTGTTCAATCTGCAATTTGGACTCTTCCTGACTATATTTTTCATAAACAGCGTCTAAAGGGATGACAAGGGATGATGATGAAGGCCTTGAGAAGATACTTATGCGTTCTCGCTGTCACAAAGGCCGTCTGCTTTATTATTTTCCAGCAGAGCAGAGGTATGTGGTTGTCTTCTGTGTAATGCAGTGAAGCAATGGCTAGTTGTTTTGTCCTCTCTAGTCGATGTGATGACTAATTGGTGCCTAGGTGCTGACTAGTCGATAAAAAAGACGATTCCAAATTTATGATATTAATGCAATCTCATAAATAAGCTAATATAGACTACAACTATGCAAGAAAAGAATGATACAAACGTTTAGTTTACAGTCTTTATTTTTTAAACAGAAAAGAGGTTAGTCTGGATAGGCTAGATCTACAGCCTTTATATTTCAAAGAAATATTGCAGCTTTGACTATTTTATATACCATCATCCAATCATGTTCCATCAGAAATATTTAAAACAACAGATGAATATAACAAAATGTAAACATATTCTATATTATTTTGAATAATTAGGTTGACTAGGTTGATTTGTCAACCTAGTCGATGCTTAGTCATCACAGGTGACCACATCATTAATATCTACTAACTACAGCGTGATGCAGTCAGTCTGGCCCTCAACTCGCTAGTCAGTTGACACTTTGATAAGTGATAAGTGATAACATGGGTCAAATGTTATGAGTGGCTATATGAAGGCAATGTTTCTAAAATTCCAGTTCATTGTCATGTTTTGGTGATCATGCGTTTTTTTTTTATCAGCACAAAGAGTAATTTATTAATGCTTGAAAAAAATTACAGATCCTTGTTACACAGTAGCCCAAATACATCAGAAACCAGAATGCCCGTCCTGATTACCATGTCTTGTCCAGATGCTGAAGTGAAGAGAGAGAGAGAGAGAGAGAGAGAGAGAGAGAGAGAGAGAGAGAGAGAGAGAGAGAGAGCAAGAACTGTTGCTGGCGGCACCAGCTTTTTTGGTATTTATTAGGGTGACCATAACATAACAGAAAGAGAGGGGAATTACAATAGTACCCTGCGACACTACTAGAAATAAAAACAAAGAAAAACAACTTATAAACAGCCTTTTAACACTTCCCCTCAAGTTGGGACATAGATGTCAATCATGCCCAACTTATCACATAGATCATTATGCTGTAAATGATGTAACCCTTTTGTGAAGATGTCCACAAGTTGATCTTCGGACCTGACATAGGAGATGCACACTTCCCCTTTGACAACATTTTCTTTAATAAAATGCTTGTTTACCTCAATGTGCTTGGTTTTATCATGCAGAACTGGGTTAGCAGCAATGTTTATGGCTGACTTGTCATCACAATATAAAGTCATATGTCCATCAACTGTAAATCCTAGCTCACTCAATAGATTTTTTTAGCTACATTATTTCAGCCACTCCATGAGACATTGCTCTATATTCAGCTTCAGCACTAGATTTGGCCACCACATTCTGCTTTTTTGCTTCTCCAAGTGACTAGGTTTCTTCCCACAAAGGTACAGTAGCTGTTGGTAGACTTCCTATCATCCAATTATCCTGCCCAATCTGCATCATACACTTCAATCTTCAAATGTCCGTGCTTTTGGAACAATAAACCTGCACCTGGGAATTTCTTAAGATATTTGAGAATTCTTTCAGCTACTTCAAGGTGGGTGCTCTTAGGGGCATGCGTGAATTGACTAAGAACACCCACTGCATAAGCAATGTTTGGCCAAGTCATGGAGAGATATAACAGTCTTCCTACAAGCATTTGAAATTGCTTCACATCTTTGATGAATTCACCTAGACAATCACTTAATTTGTGATTAGGATCAATAGGAGAATCAACGTGTTTCACTCCCAATTTTCCTATATCCTATAATAGATCTAGGACATACTTTTTCTGAGAAATGAAGATACCCTTTTGTGAGCGGTCAACTTTAATTCCAAGGAAGTATCTCAAAGGACCTAAATCTTTCACCTCAAATTGAGTAGCAAGAAATCCCTTCAATCTTTGAATCTCATCTTTCCAATCACCAGTGATAACTATATCATCAACATACACTATTAGGGCTGCAATTTTCCTTTCCCCTCTTTTCACAAACAATGTATGATCAGATTAACGTTGCTTGTATCTTTTTTGTTGTACAACTACATGGAACCTGCTTAACCAAGATCTTGGTGACTGTTTCAGGCCATATAATTAGGGATGTCCATGAAAAATTGAAAAACCGAACCGAATCGAGAAAACCAAATCGGAAAATGTTGTTAACCGAACCAATCAGTTCAGTTTTGGTTTGGTTTGGTATTTTTTAAAAACTGAAGGATCGGTTCAGTTTTTGGTTACCCTAGAAAAAAATCGACGGCTAACCGAACCGACCGGTATATGTTTATACGTATATTTTATATATATTTTAAATATATGTCACATCTTTTCTATATATTTTATATAAATATATATGCATTATATATAAATATATAATATTTTTAATAATCTATTTATAAATATATTATACATATTATATTTATAATATATTATATATAATATAATATTATACATATATTTATATAATATATATTATGAATATAAAAAACCGAAAAACCGAAACCAACAGACCGGTTAACTGGTGGTACCAGTTCGGTTTCGGTTTGGAGAAATTGAAAAACCGGTAGGACCGGTTCGGTTTGCAAAATGTGTCCATGGTTCGGTTAACCGAACCGTGGACACCCCTAGATATAATGACTTTTTTAACCTACATACCTTTTGTTCATTACCTTGAGCTCGAAAACCAGGGTGTTGTACCATGTACACTTCTTCAAGATCACCATTTAGAAATGCATTCTTGATATCCAATTGGTGAAGGTCCCAATTGAAGTTAGCAGCTAAAGAGAAGAGAACCCTAATGGAGTTGATCTTAGCAATTGGTGCAAAAGTTTTTGCATAATCCACCCCATATACTTGAGTGAACCCTTTTGCCACTAGATGAGCTTTATACCTTTCCATTGTGCCGTCAATCCTATGTTTCACTGTAAATACCCATTTACATCCATCTGGTTCTTTTCCCTCAGGAAGATTCACCAATTCCCATGTACCATTTTTATGTAATGCATTAATTTCTTCCTTCATTGCATCTGTCCATTCAGGCACTGAGAGAGCTTTTGCCACATTCTTAGGAGTAGGAATAGGAACACTGTCAATGGAAGAGAGGAATGCCCGAAAGGAAGGTGGAATGTTTTCATAGGAAACAAAATGGGAAATTGGGTGCTTAGTGGTGCAAGACCTAACACCCTTCCGGTGAGCACTAGGAAGGTCAAGATCATTAGCACTAGAGGTATCAATAGCAATAGGGTTAGGTATATCAATGGGAACTAAGGTACCTGGCTGGATAGGATCCGTCCCCGGAGAATTTGATGGCATTGGTGGTACGACTTCTAGATGCTCCATAGCTCATGAACTTGGTTGGCCTTTGTGACGATGACAGAAAACACGGAAGGGAGGAGGATTAGGTAGAAGAGGGTACTAAATCTAAGGTAGAGGAGGATTTTGAACCTGTTTGTCCTCATGCCTACACTCCCTCTGAGGAGAAATAGGAAAGAAAGGTTCACTCTAAAAAAAGGAGACATCCATGGAAACATGATATTTTTGAGAGACGGGATCAAAGCACTGGTATCCCTTCTGATTTGTAGGGTACCCCAAGAAGATGCAAGGAATAGCACGAGGATCCAATTTACCACAAATAG
The DNA here is from genome assembly GCF_056320005.1 of Nelumbo lutea. NCBI lineage: Eukaryota > Viridiplantae > Streptophyta > Magnoliopsida > Proteales > Nelumbonaceae > Nelumbo > Nelumbo lutea. Next base: position 12,233,614 of record NC_142691.1, read on the forward strand.
GTGACAAGTTTTGAACAAAGCAACGACAGCCAAGAACACAGAGAGGAATAGACAAAAGAGGAGCCTTGGAAAAGAGGAGCCTTGGAAAGCAGAAGCTGATGTGGGGCTTTGTACTATAACCATCGAGAGGGATGCGGTTAATGAGATAGGCAACACAAAGTATAGCTTCAAGCCAAAAACGTTTGGGGACATTCATATGAATCAATAATCCCTGAGCTACTTCAAGAAGATGGCGGTTCTTTCTTTCAGCAACACCATTTTGTTGTGGTGTTCGGACACAGGAGCTACGGTGGAGCGATCCATGTGAAGCAAAGAACTCCGTGAGATCATTATGGTAATATTCTTTGACATTATCAGATTGGAAGATTTGGATTTCAGTTTGAAATTGGGTGAAAATCATTCTTTGGAAATCTTGGATAATTTTTGGTACTTCATCCCTAGTTCACATGGGATATACCCATGTGTACCTAGAATAGTCATCAATAAAGGTAATAAAATACTTGTAGCTACTTTTAGATGGTGAAGTAACTAGGCCCCAAACATCAGAGTGAATGATATGAAAAGGAAATTCAGATTTATTATTCTTTGAAGAAAAGTGAGTTCTACAATGTTTATTCAATTGACAAGTTTGACATATCAACTTTGACACTGATTCTGACTTGAACAACAATGGAAACACAATCTTTAAGGAATCAAAGGATAAATGACCAAGACGACTGTGCCATAAATAGGCTTGACTCTTACTAGATTGACTCTTAGACTCTGTGCCTACAAGACTAGCCTTATTCTCCAGCAAGTAGACACCATCCACTATATGCCCTCTACCAATCATCTTCCCCAAGGCCAAATCCTGAATCACACAATAAGAAGGGAAGAAGGTTACTGAACAGTTTAAAGAATTGATTATACTACTAACAAAAAACAAATTAATAGGGATTTGAGGAACATGTGAAACATTAGAAAGGGTAAGGCCAAAAGGAAGAGAAATGGTTCCTCGACCAGCTATGGTAGAGAATGAACCATCAGCCAGTCTCACTTTGTCTTTTCCAGAGAGGAGATGATAGGTCTGAAAGTAAGTAGACTTACCAGCCATATGTTTTGACGCTCTAGAATCAATTAACCAAGGAGAGTCAGAGGAATGAGATGATACATAGAGAGCTGTGGCAGAATTACCTGATGTAGACGCATATGAAGTTGATGGAGGAGGAGCGTCCATCTGGCGAATTGCCCTACCATAAAGTTCTAAATGACCACGGAACGAATTAATGATGGCCTCCCTAGGGTTAGAACCAGAGGTGTATGTCTGAACTACAGTATTAGTCGGGGGCTGGTTCTCTTGAGTAGCCATGTTTGTTGTAGTGAATTTCCTTGAACCTTGCTGTCTTAACTTCTTATTCAGATCTGAACCCTGTTTCTTACTCAATTCCTGAGCCCATTTCGGCTTCCCATGAAGGTCCCAACATGTGTCACGAGTGTGTCGAGGCTTCTGGCAATGGGCACACCATAATTTTTCTTTTTTCATCCACCCTTTTTTGAGAGTCTCCCTTCCTAAAGAGATTTCCCCCACTTGTAACAACACTTCCTTTTGCTGCCAATACAACTGCATCTCCCCCAGAATTATTCATAAGATTTCTTCTACTTTCCTTTGACTGTACTAGAGCATATACCTCTTGGACAGATGGGAGATCCTTGATTCCTAGGATCTGTACTCTAACGGATTCATACATAGGGTTCAGGCCAAGGAGGAAGGCAAAGACTCTACTGTGAAACAAGAGACTTATATGCTTTGGCATCTTCATCACACTTCCAATCTACACTCTGATAATGATACAACTCTTTCCAGATGGAAGACAAGTCAGAGTAATACACAGAGAGACTCCTCTCCCCATGTTTTGCAAGTAGAGGATTCTGCCTGTAACTGATAGATTTTTGCATAGTGTCGCAATTCAGAGTAGTTTGACTTGGCTTGTTCCCAAATCTCATAAGCTGTTTCAGCCCACATAAAATTTCTTCTCACCTGAGGTTGCATAGACACTAAGAGCCATGACATTACCATGCTATTTTCCTGGTTCCATCTGTCATGCTCAGCATTTCCAGAATTGGGTTCTTTAATTGTTCCATTTATACATCCTATCTTTTCCCTTGAAGTAATGTATAACTTGATCCCCTTCGACCATTCTAAGTAATTGAGACCATCAAGAGGTATGGCAGCCATAGGGAAGGATAAATCCATACCCCCACTCAGTCCATTCTGCATTGAGGAAACACTAGAAGTGGCTGAATCTTCACTATTCATGATAGCTGGTTTAGATCACACTAGAAGTGATTGAATCTTCACTAAAAAAAACACAGTCCGACCTGTCCAACCTGTTTTCCCTTTTGCACACTGTATTATTTCTGAAAAAAAAAATCCCGCACCAGGAAACTATAGACAGCCACCTTTTGGATTGACCACAGTAAAAAAATACAGGTCATCACTGACCTACAAACTACCCACTGTACTTCTGTCACAGCACACACAGGTCATCTCCGACCTACAAACACTCCACAAAACTGCTGTCGCAGCACATACAGGTCACTTCTGACCTACAACCACCACAAGGATCACTCGATCCTACAAAAAAGGAAGGTATAGGTGCTGATCACCTCACATCAGGGATTTATCCCTCTTTTTTTGGTCTGTCCTGATACACAATCAGGAAAAAATAAAAACAAAAATGAAGAAATAAGCTTCTGAGATCAGTCCAAAGATCTACCTTGGTTCTTCAGAGAAAAAAAATCAGCAGCACGATGAGGGAGAAGACAAAGGAGGGCTTTCTCAATCTCCTTTCAGATCAAATGAACCTGCTCTGATACCATCTTGTCCAGAAGCTGAAGTGAAGAGAAGAGAGGAGAGAGAAAGGGAGAGGAGAAAAGAGAGATCTGAGAGCAAGAACTGTTGCTGGCGGCGCCAGATTTTTTGGTATTTATATTAGGGCGGCCATAACATAACATAACATAAAGAGAGGGGAATTACAATAATACCCCTGCAACACTAACAGAAATAAAAAACAAAGAACAACAACTTATAAACAACCTTTTAACACCATGCCCCCCTTTTACTAATACAGATTGCAACATTGCCCAAAATAGAGTGGACCTATCCACTCCCTGTTTTGCGAGAACATCTGCCATTCCATTTGCTGTTCTTTTTTTCCCATCCAAAGCTAGTGTTACAACTTTTTGCAAGGCGGTCAATTTCCCTGAAAGCAAACTTATATTTCCAAGGAGCTGAACTAGTTTGTTTTGCCCAAGAACTAACCAATAAGGAATCTCCTTCCACCTCAAGCTCTCTAACACCCATCTGTGTTGCCAGCTTTAGTCCTTGCAATAGAGCCATTGTCTCAGTCTTAACCGAGTCACCAAATCCAATTGGCCCAGAGAATAGAGCCACAACTGCACCTAGATGGTTCCTGAAAACTCCCCCTATACCCGCCATCCCCGGATTACCAAAGGAGCTCCCATCAAAATTTAATTTCAATTTGTTTTGTCTTGGAGGTTTCCATTCCATTATCACTACTTCTTTGTGTGTATCTGTTTGTACCACTTCACCATTTCCATAATAAGTCATTTGTGGAAACATCTCTAAACAGCTCCAAAGTTTTAGCCCAATGTGCAGATCTGATCCTTATGGATTCAATCACTTCCTCCATTGACCTACTCTTTTCTTGGAAGATTCTTTGGTTTCTCTCCTCCCAAATGGTCCACACTAAGGATGCTCTTGTGATTTTCCATAGAGATCTTCCCCTTTTCTTCTGTTGCTTCAAGAAACTGGAGTTAAATAAGCTAGCCACATCCTGAGGGAGTACCCATCTGCAACCAAAAAGAGAAAAGAAGTAGTCCCAAATACGAGTTACAAATGAACAGGAAAGTAGTAAATGAGGAAGGGTCCCAAGGGTTCTGAACTAATAAGGAGGTTAAACAAAGAAGCACAGGAGAAGTTACCATCAGGGGAGGGGTACCGAACTCTACCATCCAAGAGATTTTGATCCAAGAAAACCTTTTTCCACAAGAGAGAGAGAGTAAAGGGATAAGGGATTCACACTCATTGTCCCTCAACCCCCTTCTGAACCCGAAATCCCAATTTAACCCATGTGATGAAGGCCTGCCGAACTTGGTGATCATGTGGATTTGCTTAGTGTTTCAATCAGTTATGCAACTTCTCTTTCTCGTATTTCTAAAATTACTTTGATAACATGGCTCAATATTTCAATCGGTTGTGCAGTTTCTCTTTCTAAAATATTTGCTCACTGTCATTATCAAACTACTGGCTTTCTTGTATTGCAAATTTGAAATGTATTTTAGCTAGGTAGTAGGTACCAACCAAAGGTGAAATTGATAACAATCTTTTGAACTCAATTCAACAAAGCCTTATCCCAACCATATAAGGTTGGTGTTAAGACAACCAGAACTAATAAGTCAAGTGTACAAGAAAAGGCCGCATCGGCCTATAAACAACACTACGACATCACTTGAGCACAACCACCATAACAGAATATATAACAAGATTGTGCAAGTGGGGGAGCTCGTGTAACTGATTGTATGTATATCACCATTATAAATAATGGAAGAAAGATGAGAAGGAGGCATGCATTCATACTGAAATCTCTCTCTCTCTCTCTCTCTTATCAGGAGGAAGTCTCCCTCGAAGAGCCCTGTGTTAGGAAGAAACCTAACAGCTGGCTAGATAAATTGTATTTCGTAATTCCACTCTATCTAGGGCCATTTCCATTCTTTAGGTTCTGTGCCCTCAAATCATTTCTCACTAGCTCCACCCATGTCCTTTAAGGCCTACCCTTATATCTTCTAGATCTTTAAACCTGCAATGTTTCACCTCTTACCAGTGCAGTAGATAGTCTTCTATGCATATGCCTAAACCATCTTAGCTTAATTCCCTTTGTTTTATCACTTATTGGGGTTAGGAACAGTCTTCTCAAACCTAAATTTGAGAATCTTAGGATGATTTGCTGCACTTAAATGATTAAGATGTTAGGCAACAGAATCTGGCTAAACTAAATATGGTTTCCATATTCTCCATAGTGAAATCTCTTAGTTTGACATTCTTGTAACCAAATAGTCTGCCTTTCACCATAGCAACTTGTTAATTTTAAATAACCTAACTTGCGGTATTTCATTAAACTTCAAGTTAGAACATATGGTATATCTATCAGGACATACTAATGTCTTCGTAGATCTTTGGAGATTTTTTTTTTGAGAGAAAGGTTACTGATTTCATAATAAAAGAGAAAGGTACACAAGAAGGTGTACAATTATACAGGAGGAATCTTATCAGAGTGCACATCTTCTAACAGGGCACCTAATTTTGCTAGCCCATCTGCAAGAGCATTAAATTCCCTTGGAATCCAAATCAGGTTTGCATTAGAAGCAGTCAGTAAATCCCTTGCCCCCGTCAGAAAATGACTGAGTCTCCACCCCGGTTTCTTGTTTTCCTAACCATTTTATGGTGTTTGCTGATCGCCTTCAACGGAGAGGTTCTGAATGCCTAATCTGTTAATTATTCTGATCCCTGTAAGTGCAGCCATCACTTCTGCCTTGCTAGCTATTTTTTTTGATCAATAAGGTAGTCTTCTATGCCTATTGGCCACAGTACACCCAGCAGATGCTCCTATTTTCATCCCTTAGAACTCCTCCTATGCCAGCAGCATCAGGGTTGCCTGAAGCACTTCCATAAAAACTTAGTCCAAAGGCCTTGCCTTCTGGGAATTGGACTCCTGTAGGTGGGTGGGGAGGGAGGGGAGGAGAACAGGAAATTACCAGCATTCCTGTTGAGATCATTTACAGAGAATCCTTTGAAATTATGTGTGCTAGAGGCCCACAGACGACAGAGATGGTTAATGCGAGATAACAGATCACTCTTTGACTTAACCTGGTTCTTGAACAGCCAGTTATTTCTTTCTTCCCACACTCCCCAAAGTACAGCATGCAAAACCATGTGCCAATACACCTTTCCTCTCTTACTCAGACCTTTTCCTTGCCATTGATAGATGCAAATCAGTCCTCAAATATTAGGTGTAAATTTGAAGATTAGAAGAAAAGGAAGAAGAGAAGTAGGAGCAGCAATACAAGAGAAGAAGATGGCGAAAAGAGAAGGAAGAAGAAGAAGAAGAAATCGAATCCTCTCCTTTCTCCTCTAACCCTTTTTTATTAAGAATTAAAGTTAGAGTAATGACAAGTATGCCCTTAAGTGGGCGGCCAGCTAGGCAGTAACATAAAGAGATTAAACAAAAAAGAAATAACAGGCCCATTAAGAGAGGCCCATTAGCCAACAATAAAAGAAAAGATATTACAAGAGAAGATACTAGGGCCCATTTGGCCCAGTCTCTTTACATTGATGAATTAGGTCTTGTAGGTGATTTGGAGCCACCCAGCTGTGCTCAGCTAGTTGTAAGAAATGATTCCAAATAAACCTGGTTTCCTGGCAGTGAATGAACAGATGATTAGTTGACTCCCCTTCTCGAAAGCAGGGTATGCAGGCATGAGGGGAGATAAAAAGTCTGCCAAGAATTTTCTTTTGCAGCAGCTCGCATGTGTTTATCCTTGGAAACTTTCTTTTTCTTGGTTTTTTAATTCCAATCTTGCCTTAACCAACCTTAGACTGTAATTTTATTGTTTAAGAGACATCTCTTTCCAGTGTGCAGAGTGGAATCTTTGGTTTCAGGGCACAAAATGGTAACCATCTGACAATTAGAAAATTATATGTATTGCAGTGACTATGCACAAGGCGCTGGATCAATTTCATCATGGTGCGGATGGCATACAGATCATGGCTCTCTTACAGGTGACCAATCTTCTTTATCATTTTTTTTTGCTTTTCCAACATATTCTTTCAATTTCTTCAATATGTTTCACTAGAGAAGAGCTTGTTGAGTTGAACATTTTCTTGCTGAACTTATTGAACCTACTTTTAACTTATGTAACTATATAGAGCAAGGACTTATTTTGGCATGTATAACCAATCTTGATATAAGCTAGTAAAGGGGCCTAATAGTCTACTGTCTTGATGAATGGATAGCTTATTATCTATTTATGAGCATGTACAAGTTGGCATATTTGTTATACGATTGTTTAGTTTTTAAATCAATAGATATACATGCTTAATGAACTGTAATATGATAGCCATGACACATAAAATGACATGTGCTTCAATGCTTTTTTTCCTTGTTTGTTAAAAGTTATCAAAAGGATGCGATCGTCAAGTCCTAAGACAACCAATACCTACCTAAAATCTCTCTACCTTAATATGAACTAGTCCTCAAGAGTATATCAGCTTCAGCCCTTGAAATAAAGCTATGATGATGTAGGACAAAGTAGATGTCATATGAATTTCAGATCTGGTGTGGGCTTTGTGGGGTGGAGGGACTTTGGGTGATTAAGGATGAAGAATAGGGATGGAGAAGCAAGTATACAACTTGCAGTCCACCAAAGAATGAGCAAGAGATTAGAAAGGGAGAGAAGAACTCTTGCTGTTAAGGCTGTCAATGGACTCCGGAAATCTGATACCCGATCCAACATTTAATCTGATTACTTGGATTTTGATGTTAAAACCGGCATCTATTTGTAGTTGGATCGTATACAAATTTGACCCCACCTGATTTGATAAAAATCCAAGTATGATTATATGTAATTTAATAATGCATATACATAGATATTATGTATGATATTCTATATTTACATACATTTTTATATAATGTATAAATTAAAAATAATTAATTTTTAAAAGTTTTTCTTTATTTTAATCACAATAGAGTGGGGTTGGATTAAATCTGAAACTGATCTGAAATATTGGAATCGGATTGGGCTCTTATTTGGAATATTGTTATCAGGTGTATTATATGTACTGGACACAGGCTTAGTATCCACAAGGGTATTTTCGCAATTCTGTATACATATTGTTATGTACGGCTAGAACAGTATAAATAGAAAGCTTCACTCGACTGAAGCTAAGTTTTGTTGAGGCCTTAACTCGGTTGCCTCTTATTCTTCTTCCTCTTCTCCTTCTTTCTTCTTCTTTTCTTCTTCTTCTTGGTCTCCTGCTCAATACGGTATCGGAGCAGGTTCGTCCAGGCCTAGAAAACAACTAGCTTAGGTGTCTCTTCTTTGCTGCGAAGGAGCTATAGTACTGATGCTCGAAGACAAGGAAGAGGAAGCTTTTCTTGTGCTGCGGTTAGTCTCCACTGCCAAGTAGGGCTCTGCTACGAGTATGCTGACTGTTCAACTTCCTAGCCCAGAAAAAGGGTTCGGCTACATGTATTTTTGCTGGTAACTGGGTTGCTTCGGCTTAGAGGATTGTAGAAATCCATCCCAGATGTTCGAAGGAAGGCTCTGACCTGAAGGGGAGTTCGAGTTCATGACTGTACTGCCTATTGCTGGTACTGAACTTTTTTTTTTCTCTTTCTTGTTTATGGCTTCTTGCACGACTGTTAATGTTCCAGAATCTGAGTAGGGACTGTTCCCCTTCCTCCGATTGTATGTTGCCCTAGTCTGCACTCTAAGGGGCTGTTGATGAACCCTAGAACTTGAGTGATTGTTCAGCTGCCCTGGAAAGTGGATATCAGCCGATTAGGTGTGGTGAATCACCACTTGTATTGCTGTTCCTACTGTGTTTTTTTTTGGGGGGCTGAGAAGCTGTATCAAAGTTGTAAACTGTAGGTCTTTCAGACCTGGTTACACTGCATGTGCAGTTCGTATATTGTTTTGTGGACTCCTACACAGGGTAGGTGATAAACCCTAGTACTGTAGTTGCAGTGTTTGTGCTTGGTTCTCTGTGGGGCCGAAAATCAGCAAGTGTCTTATTGTGGACTGTTGCAGCTCTGTAAGACTGCTTTGGTTTTGTGTATTTCCGAACTGAGAATCATGAGTAGTGAAGATTCAGCTACATTCGAAATCTCCACAATGCTGAATGGAATGAGTGGGAACAGTGATCTATCATTCCCTATGGCTGTTGTTCCTCTTGACGGGTTAAACTACTTAGAGTGGTAAAAGGGGATCAAACTATACATAACTGCAAGGGGAAAAGTAGGCTACATAAATGGAAGAATCAAAGAACCACCTTCTGGAGATGCAGAACATGATAAATGGGATCAGGAGAACAGTATGGTTATGTCATGGCTTTTGATCTCCATGCAATCGCAAATAAGGAAGAACTTCATGTGGGCTGAAACTGCAAATGAGATATGGGATCAGGCAAAGTCCACATATTCTGAACTTCGACACTATGCCAAAATTTATCAACTGCAAGCAGCTTCATCTACTTATAAACAGGGGGAGAGGAGTTTATCAGTTTATTAATCTGACCTGACAACTGTTTAGAAGGAGATGGACCATTACCAGAACATTGAGTGGAAGTGTGAGGAAGATGCAAAATTGTATAAGAAACTTGTCTCACAGCAAAGGGTGTTTGCCTTTTTACATGGTCTCAATCCTATCTATGAACCCATCAGAGTACAAATTCTAAGTTCTAAGGATCTTCCTTCAATTCAGGAGGTCTATGCTCTTGTCCAGTCTGAAGAGAGTAGAAGGAACTTGATGAACAACACCGGAGGGGATGCAATTATGTTGGCGACAAAGGGGGGTCCCTCTACTAGTGGTGGACCTTCTTTCAAGAGTGGGGATCTCCAGAAGAAAGCAGAAGATAAGGAAAAATTGTGGTGCACTAATTGTCAGAAACCCCGATACACCAAAGATACTTGTTAGGGTCTCCATGGGAAACCGAAGTGGGCTCAGGATTTACCTAAGAAGCAAGGCTCAGATGGTATTAGAAGACCCGGGCAGCAAGGTACCAAGAAACACCACATGGCCAATATGGTTACTCGGGAGAATCAGCCCTCCACCTCCACTGTGACTCAACCACCACATGGCCAACATAACTACTATGGATCCGACCCAAGGGAGGATATTGTCAACTCCTTCCGTGACCATTTGGAGCTTTATGGTAGAACAATTTGCCAGATGGATGCTCCTCCCACCACCTCTTTTGCATCCACATCAGGTAATCCTGCCACAACTTTCCATGTTGCTTCTCACTACCTTGACTCTCCATGGATCATTGATTCTGGAGCATCAATACACATGATTGGTATGTCTTCTTTCTTCCAAACTTATCACTCCCTTTCCGGAAGAGATAAAGTGAGACTAGCTGATGGATCATTTTCTCCCATAGCTAGTCAAGGAACTCTCTCTCTTCCCCTTGGCCTTATTCTTTCTAATGTTCTTCATGTTCCAAAATTTCCTATGAATTTGTTTTCAGTCAGTAGTGTTACAAATTCCTTAAACTGTTCCGTGACTTTTTTCCCTTCCTATTGTGTGATTCAGGATCTGGCCTCAGGGAGGACGATTGGTAGGGGTCGTATGGTTGATGGACTCTATATGCTGGAGAATACGACTGGCCTTCTTGTTACAGAGTCTATGAGTCAGTTCAAAAAGAGTAAAATGTATTTATGGCATTGTCGTTTGGTTCACTTGTCTTTTGAGTCGTTGAGAGTTGTTTTCCCAGAACTGTGTAAGTCTGCGTCTGTTTCCAATTTTTCTTGTCAAACGTGTCAATTAAGCAAGCATTGTAGAACTCAATTTCCTCAAAGAAATAGTAAATCTGAGTTTCCTTTTCACATTGTGCATTCGGATGTGTGGGGCCCTGTTACTTCACCTTTTGAGAGTGGCTACGAGTACTTTATTACCTTCATTGACGATTATTCCAGATACACTTGGGTATATCCAATGCGAAACCGTGAGGAAGTACCAAAAATTATCCAAGATTTTCAGCGGATGGTCTTCACCCAATTTCAGACCGAAATTCAAATATTTCAATCAGACAATGCAAAAGAGTTTTTTCATAGTGACCTCACGGAGTTCAGTGTTTTGTCCAAAACCTTTCCCCCACCCGAGGAAAATTGGACTCTCATGCTATCCCATGCATATTTCTTGGCTACTCATTCTCTCAGAAAGGGTATCGTTGCTTTGATCCTGTTTCACGGAAATTCTATGTCTCCATGGATGTTACCTTCTTTGAGGATGAGCCCTTCTTTCCTGTTTCTCCTTAGGGGGAGTGTAGGTATGAGGAGAAATTGGTTCAACTTCCTCCTCTTCCTACTCCTTCTCCTTCTCCCCTTCTTCCTTCTAATCCTCCACCTTTCTGGGTTTTTTCTCGTCGTCGTAAAGGCCAATCAGGTTCAAGAGCTGAGGAGAATCCAGAAGCCGTACCTCAAATGCCATCAAATTCCTTGGGGGAAGATCATACTCACTCAGGTAACTTGACTCCCAACCTCCCTGTTGCTAATGATTTTGACCTTCCCATTGCCCACAGGAAAGGTGTTAGGTCGTGCACCACCAAACACCCCATTTCCAACTTTGTTTCCTATGAGAACATCTCACCTTCATTTCGTGCTTTTCTTACCTCCATTGACAGTATCCCTATTCCCAAGAATGTGGTAGAAGCTCTTTCAGTACCAGAATGGATGAAGGTCATGAAGGAAGAAATTGATGCTCTTCATAAGAATGGCACATGGGAACTTGTTGATCTCCCTAAGGGAAAGGATCCAGTTGGATGTAAATGGGTGTTCACTGTTAAGCATGGGGCTGATGGAACCGTGGAGAGGTATCAAGCTCGTTTAGTGGCAAAGGGTTTCACTCGAGTATATGGGGTTGATTATGCAGAAACCTTTGCACCTGTTGCCAAAATGAACTCTATTAGAGTCCTTTTCTCTCTTGCTGCCAATCTGAATTGGGATCTACATCAGTTTGACATCAAGAATGCCTTCTTGAATGGTGACCTTGAAGAGGAAGTTTATATGGTTCAACCCCTTGGTTTTTTGGCTCAAGGAAGTGAACAAAAGGTGTGCAAGTTGAAGAAGTCTTTATATGGGCTGAAGCAATCTCCAAGGGCTTGGTTCAGTAGACTTCATACTACAGTCCAGAAGAGGGGATACAAGCAATGTCAGTCAGATCACACACTGTTTGTAAAAAGAGTAGAAGGTAAAATGGCTGCCCTAATAGTATACGTGGATGACATAATTGTTACTAGTGACTGGAAGGATGAAATTAAAAGTTTGAAGGGCTTCCTTGCTACTCAATTCGAGGTGAAAGATCTAGGTCCTGCCAAATACTTCCTTGGGATTGAGGTTGCCCGATCAAAAAGGGGTATCTTCATCTCTCAAAGGAAATATGTCCTAGATTTGCTTAAGGACACTGGAAAGATTGGAGTTAAACCAGCTGACTCTCCCATTGATCCCAACCATAAGTTAAGTGACAGTCAAGGTGAACCACTTAAGGATGTGAAGCAATTTCAGAGGCTTGTAGGGAGATTGTTGTACCTCTCTATGACTCGTCCAGACATAGCATATGTTGTTGGTGTCCTCAGTCAGTTCATGCATGCACCTAGGTCCACCCATCTTGAAGCAGTAGAGAGAGTACTAAGGTATCTTAAGAAGTTCTCGGGTGTTGGTTTATTATTCCAGAAGCATGGACACTTGAGGGTTGAAATTTACACAGATGCGGATTGGGCTGGATCTCAAAGTGACAGAAGGTCTACTAGTGGTTACTGCACCTTTGTAGGAGGGAACCTTGTTACTTGGAGGAGTAAGAAGCAAACCGTGGTAGCTAGTTCCAGCGCTGAAGCTGAGTACCATGCAATGACACACGGAGTAGCCGAAGGTATGTGGATAAAGAATCTATTGGGAGAGTTGGGTTTTCCAGTTGGTAAACCCATGACTCTACTTTGTGACAACAAGGCAGCTATCAGTATTGCTGCCAACCCGGTTCTACATGATAGAACAAAGCACATTGAAGTTGACAAGCATTTTATCAGAGAGAAAATCATCACAGGGGAAGTATGCACTCCATACATCAGCTCTGAAGACCAACTTGCAGACTTATTTACAAAAGGGCTAAACTATTCCAGACATCAAGGTCTCTGTGACAAGTTGGGCATGATTGATATCTATGCCCCAACTTGAGGGGGAGTGTTATCAGGTGTATTATATGTACTGTACACAAGCTTAGTATCTGCAGGGGTATTTTTGTAATTATGTATACATATTGTTATGTACGGTCAGAACAGTATAAATAGAAAGCTTCACTCGACTGAAGCTAAGTTTTGTTGAGGCCTTAACTCAGTTGCCTCTTATTCTTCTTCCTCTTCTCCTTCTTTCTTCTTCTTTTCTCCTTCTTTTCTTCTTCTTCTTGGTCTCCTGCTCAAAGTAGATGATGTAGGACAAAGTAGATGTCATATGAATTTCAGATCTGGTGTGGGCTTTGTGGGGTGGAGGGACTTTGGGTGATTAAGGATGAAGAATAGGGATGGAGAAGCAAGTATACAACTTGCAGTCCACCAAAGAATGAGCAAGAGATTAGAAAGGGAGAGAAGAACTCTTGCTGTTAAGGCTGTCAATGGACTCCGGAAATCTGATACCCGATCCAACATTTAATCTGATTACTTGGATTTCGATGTTAAAACCGGCATCTATTTGTAATTGAATCAGATACAAATTTGACCCCACCTGATTTGATAAAAATCCAAGTATGATTATATGTAATTTAATAATGCATATACATAGATATTATGTATGATATTCTATATTTACATACATTTTTATATAATGTATAAATTAAAAATAATTAATTTTTAAAAGTTTTTCTTTATTTTAATCACAATAGAGTGGGGTTGGATTAAATCTGAAACTGATCCAAAATATTGGAATCGGATTGGGTTCTTATTTGGAATATCAATAATCGAATTGGATTTGGATGTAGCTGAATCCGATCTGAATCCAATCTGATTATATTCCTACTTGCTGTTAAGGTAAACAGCAAATAGATAGATAACCTAGAAAAACAGATAAGAGAGGGGGGGGGGGAGTGAATTTCCTGGCAACAAACAAAATTCACTAAATCGAACTGTATTTCATCAAATCAACTCCTCTAAATTGCAATTATAATGGCTCTATTTATAGACTAACCATGAGAACTCGGATGCCCCTTTACAGACTATAATTTGGACTATGAAATTGACCCAAAACAACTTCCAATTGCTTTAAAACTACGACAAACCCATAGGAAAACTTAAGGATTCTAAACCCTAAAACAACTCTGATACCACTTCACTAATCCTACTAGATCTAGCTCAATGTAAAGAAACTAGAAATTACTAAAACATAGAAAATCACATTTTTTTTCTTGAGTTTCTAATTCTACTTAGATTTTGTATGTAGGTCTTACCTGTGGGATGTTTATGAGAGATGGTGTAGAAGTACCTTGTCCTGATAGTGCTGCTGGCCTTTATGTTAAAACGCGAACTAATCAAATTGTCAAGGTATACCTTCTTTTCATTGAGGTTTTGCCAATGTGAAGCCTAAATAAGTATCATCTTTGTAGTAATACTTGCAAAAACCTATTTAGTTCCACTGTGAAAATTACTTGTTCTAGATTATTCACTGGAATTTATTAATGGTGAATGGGCTAACCAGTTGTTCTAATTTGTGTTTCTTAAATAGCATTTGTGGATTTATATTGCTGGTTTGGTTCCAATTAATTTCTGGTAATTATATTCCTATGGTTTTTTAGGAGGCAGTAGAATTCCATTCTGACTTAACAATTTATATGATACGACAAAGGAAATTATGGAAGAGATTTTAGTACATAAAAATATAATTTTCTAAAATTAAGTTATATCCCATTTAGTATCTTTGTTAACCAATTGCAAGAAACTGAAATTATTTGTTATGTTAGCGGCCCCATAACATTAAGGATTCTAAGTAAAAGTTGGAACTTGATGAGTGAGCAATCAAATCAATATTGCAAGAATAACAGTACAAAGGTACTTTTCATCACCATCAAAACCAAGGTTTCTTAGATATAAACCTAGGTAAACCTCTAGCAAGGTGCCAAATTAATAACCAGAAGATTTTCAAGAAACTCAAAAGCCTTTAGGCCTATTTTCATTCAATAATTCAGAAGTTATTTTACATTTGAAGATCATATGCTTTTTATACTTCTCTATGGTGTGTTAAATAAAGCTAAATTTTGATGGGAGTAGTGTGGGCAATCCAGGGACCTCAGACTAGGGATGACAATTTTCCCTGCTCTGCCCCAAATGGGGTGGGTTGTCCTCAATCTTTAATGGGGACAGGGTGGGAACAAGGAAAATATTTTTGCCCCCTGAATCAGGGATGGGATGGGGTTTGCATATGATTCCCCGAACCCAATCACCATAGTTGTCAAGGCGACGTGATGCCTAGGCGACAAGGCACCCTTGGAGGCTCGCCTCGCCCAGTCGCTAAGCAGTTTTGCATACTGTGTAATAAAATACTTTTATATTTGTTTTGGAATGGTAGAATACTGATATGTTTCATTCTATTGCCAATGGGTGTATTTATACAGTAAGCTGCTGCAATAAATAGAAAGAAAGAAAAATAGAAAGAAAAGAAAACAGAAAGAAGAAAAAATAGAAAGAAGAGAAAATAGAAAGTACAAAAATAGAAAGAAAGAAATAGAAAGAAAAAACTTTCTAAATCAATCCTTCCACAATCCTAGGAATATATACAATTCTATTTTCAGGTCTGAACCAGTAACCCCATGTTTTCCAACACTCCCCCTCAAGCTGGTGAATAGAGATCCTCCATTCCCAGCTTGGCTATAATTCTCCGAAAGTCTGTACTATTGAGCCCTTTAGTAAGTACATCGGCCAGTTGTCCTTTTTTAGACACATAGGGAGTGCAAATCAACTTGCTGTCCAGTTTCTCTTTTATAAAGCCTCGATCAATTTCGATGTGCTTTGTCCTGTCATGTTGAACAAGATTGTGAGCAATATTGATGGTTGACTTGTTGTCACAATATAGTTTCATAGGCTCTTCTCGTGGAATCTTCAGGTCTTTTAAAATTATCTTCAACCAGAGTAATTCACACACTCCTTGTGCCATAGCCCTGAATTCTGCCTCTGCACTTGACCGAGCCACTACATTTTGCTTCTTACTCCTCCAAGTGACTAAGTTTCCTCCTAAGAAGGTACAATAACCAGAAGTGGACCATCTATCTACTGGAGATCCTGCATAATCGGCATCTGTATATGCTTCAAGAGTCAGTCCTCCATTTCTTCTGAATAAAATTCCTTTTCCTGGATTGGCTTTGAAATAGTGCTGAATTCGATGAGCAGTTTGCAGATGAACTTCTTTAGGATTATGCATAAACTGACTTATTACACTTACAACATATGCAATATCCGGTCGTGTATGTGCAAGATAAATGAGTTTTCCAACTAGTCTTTGGAACATCTCCTTGTCTACACTTGCATTCTCGTTGGCTTCTCCAAGTTTATGATTGGGATCTATAGGCGTGGAAGCTGGTTTACATGCCATATTTCCTGTTTCTCTCAAAAGATCAATAACATACTTTTGTTGAGAGATAATAGAATGTGCAACTTCAATTCCGAGAAAATACTTTAGTCTCCCCAAGTCTTTTATCTCAAATTCTCTGGCAAGTCAGTTTTTCAATGCTTCCTTCTCCTTTTTATCATTCCCAGTAACAATTATATCATCCACATAGACTAATAGTGCAATAACTCCCCCTGAGGCTGTGTGTTTGATAAACAATGTGTGGTCACCTTGACTTTGCTTGTAACCTGTACTCAGCATTACCTTCGTAAACCTTCCAAACCATGCTCTCGGAGATTGTTTGAGACCGTATAGTGCTTTCTTCAACCGACAAACTTTGTTCCCTTTAATGCCTTCTCCAAAACCCGGTGGAATGTCCATGTATATCTCCTCTTCTAGATCACCATGGAGAAACGCATTTTTTACATCAAACTGTTGCAAATCCCAATTATAGTTAGCAGCCAACGACAGTAACACCCTTACTGTATTCATTTTAGCTACTGGGGCAAAAGTCTCCTGATAATCTACCCCATAAGTTTGTGTATATCCCTTGGCTAGCAGGCGTGCTTTGTACCTTTCTAATGACCCATCAGATTTGTACTTAATTGTGAACACCCATTTACAACCTACCATCTTCTTGTTTCTTGGTAGATCCACAACTTCCCATGTGTTGTTCTTTTCTAATGCCTCCATTTCCACTCTCATGGCTTTTCTCCACTCCTTATTAGAAAGTGCCACGGCTAGAGTATTAGGAATTGGAATAGTGTTAAGGCTAGCTAGAAAACTTTTATGGGATTTAGAGAATCTTTGGAATGATACATATTTGGCTAAAGGGTACAATGGGCGTTTGGTACATTCTCTGGTTCCTTTTCTCAGTGCAATAGGTAGGTCATACTCATACTCAGACTGTGAAGGTGTAGGTTCAGGATCTGGATTAGGAATTGAATCTTGGATTTGCACAGGTTGAGGATCTGGATTTTTCCTCCTAGAGTAAACCTGCATATATCTCACATTATCATGCACATCATTCGTGGGGTTAACAGTGTCCGAATTTGGTTCAATGGTCGGGTTGTTTGACTCTTGTTGAGACTCGGGAATGTGGGGCTCAGAGGAATGTGACTCAAAGGGATGTGATTCTTGACGATTGAATGTCTGTGAGGAAGGTAATACATCTAGGGAGAGTAGATCCGAGGCCTTATCTTCCATTAATGAGGGCTCCCCCTGAAGATAAGGTTGAGTGAAAAAAGATTTTCCTTCCTCAAATGTGACATCGGTGGAGGTGTAGAATTTTCTGGTGGCTGGATGATAACATTTATAACCTTTCTGAGTTGTATTGGGCTTCAGTTGGGCAGCAGTAAGGACAGCTTCCCCCCAATATTGTTTTGGCACCTGATTTTGAAAGAGAAAGGCTCGGGTGGTTTGCAAAAGAAGGCCATTTTTTCTCTCAGCTACCCCATTCTGTTGGGGAGTGTTAACACAGGAGGATTCATGCACAATGCCTTCTTTCTGAAAAAATGGGGACAAATTCTGATTAAAATAATCTATAGCATTATCAGATCGAAACCTTTTAATTCTCACACCAAACTGAGTTTGGACCATGTTATGAAAGTTGGGAAGAATCGTACCCACATCAGATTTAGACTTAAGAAGAAAAATCCATGTGACCCTAGTGCAATCATCAATAAAGGTGACGAACCATCTGGAACCAGTAATGTTGGGAATTTGAGAAGGGCCCCATATATCCGAATGAATCAAATAAAAAGGAGTTGAAGATCTTTTATTGCTGATTGGGAAAGAAATCCTTTTGTGCTTAGCAAGTTCACAAACATCACGATGAAAGGTTTCAACATCATTTCCTTTAAACAAGGAAGGAAGCATTGTTTTTAAAATAGGAAATGGAGGATGACGCCAAATTAAATCTTTATTGGAGGTAGATAAGAATGACTCGTGTGTGACATGCATAACAGTGTGAGATGATTTGCTGGTTGCTTCAAGGTAGTAGAGTCCATCTCTTTCCTTAAAAAGTCCAATCTTCTTCCCCGAAACCTGGTCCTGAAATACACAGTAAGAAGGGAAGAACACAACATTGCAGTTCACATCCTGGGTGAGTTTATATATAGAGATAAGGCTAGTGGATAACTTAGGAACATGAAGCACATTTTTAAGTAATAGGGATGGAGTAATTTGAATATTCCCAATCCCTGCCACTGTGGTGAAAGAACCATCAGCAACAGAAAATTTTCTATTACTAGGACATGGTGTATAGGTGAGAAAATGTAGTGAAGAGGGTGTCATGTGGTCAGTAGCTCCAGAGTCAAGAATCCATGGAAAAACACTAGCCGAGGCATGTAATCCTAGAGATAAAGACTCACCTGAGAGAGCAAGAGAGGTAGAACCACTTCCTGGTTTCAAGGATTTCAGGAAGCACCTTAGCCTTTCAATTTCTTCATCATTAAATGGTCCCTGACTTGAGTGTTCTTGCTGCGGGGTTATGGAGACATTATGGGCCTGTTGAACTCCTTTTGAAACTCCTCGATTTCCCCATTCCTTGCTGGATGTGGGAGGTTTCCCATGAAGTTTCCAGCACTGATCTTTCGTGTGTCTGGGCTTCTTGCAATAGGTACACCAGAGGTTATCGTTAGAGTCACGGGTGGTTGTGTCACGAGCCAAATTGTTCTCACCCTTTGAGCCATAACTTCCTCCCCTTGCCACCATGGCTGAGCCTTCGGGATCTTTAGGCTCAAGCATTATTCCACGGCGGCTTTCCTCAACTCTGACAAGGGATATGACTTCATTCAATGGAGGCACTTCTTCTTTGCCAAGAATTTGTATTCGGACCTGATCAAACTCAGCATTCAGTCCGACCAAAAAATCATACACCCTATCTCTTTCAATAAAATTCTTCAAGATCACAGCATCATCTATGCACTTTGTCTCAAGAACCCGGTAATGATCAAGCTCATGCCATAAATTTTGCAGCAGATTTGCATACTCTGTAACACTTCTGCTCCCTTGTTTGGCCGCCACAGTCTTCACTTTGACCTCATAGACACGAGCAACATCATGGGCTTTGGAATAGGTTTGTCGGACAGCATCCCAAATAGCCTTTGCAGAGGGAAGAAACATACAAGTATCACTGATCTCAGGTGTCATTGAACTCCACAACCATGACATAATCATGGAGTCCTCTTCGTCCCAAGCATCAAAATTTGGCTCGCCCAACCTTGGTCCTGTTCCAAGGAGGTGACTAATTTTTCCTTTTCCCTTCAAATAGGTACGCACTAGTTGTGACCACTTCAAGTAATTTTGGCCATTCAGTCTATATGTTGCCTGAATATTTTGCAAATCACCAGTGTGAGGATGAGAATTTGTTGCTCCTTCATCGGTTTGGACAGGAGCACTTGTTGCAGTCATGTCGGACATTGTTAATGGAGGAAAAATAAGGCCAGCAGGAAAGGAAAATAAAGGAACACTTCTAGTTACAGATCAACATTGAAGGCCAGAAGAGAAAAACACAAAAAACTGGCAATGAAGGCCGGAAAAATCTCAAGGTTGACAAACCAAGAGCTCTGATACCATGTTTTGGAATGGTAGAATACTGATATGTTTCATTCTATTGCCAATAGGCGTATTTATACAGTAAGCTGCTGCAATAAATAGAAAGAAAGAAAAATAGAAAGAAAAGAAAACATAAAGAAGAAAAAATAGAAAGAAGAGAAAATAGAAAGTACAAAAATAGAAAGAAAAAACTTTCTAAATCAATCCTTCCACAATCCTAGGAATATATACAATTCTATTTTCAGATCTGAACCAGTAACCCCACGTTTTCCAACAATATTGTTATTTTTTGAGATTATAATTATAAAATGGACATTATTAAAGAAAAACATTCATTTTTTGTGTTTATAAACTAATTTCTTTTTATTATTTTCTTATTTGTTAGGGTTTAATCAACACAAACATTGCTAACTGCTGTAGTGAACCCTCAATGACTTCAAAATCTGAACCAATAAGTAAGGGAAGAACTTAAATTTTTGTCTAATCAACACCTTTTCTTTTCTTTTCCTATAACAAAAATAGGGGTTGAGCCCTATATTTTTTTTATTTTTCTTTCCTTTCTTCTTTTTCTTCTTATAAATATGTTCATTTTCTAGACTTAAACATGAAGTTTATAATTTTCTTATGAAAACTATGGATAGTTATTAAAGAAAGTTGGTTATAGAACCTAGGAACTACCCTAGGATATGTGATTTTTACTTAAAAAAATCTCCTAGGCGCCCCCTGTCGCCTAGCCTCGCCTTGGCGCCTTGAAAACTATTTTAATCACATTTTTAAAATACCCCCAAATTCCCATAATCCTATTTCTAAAATACCTCTAAAATTTGATGTATTTTTAGGTAGTTTCCTCGGGGTGGGGAAAATTCAGGGATTCCTTGTTCCCAATGGGGGATGGGTGCCCTATTCCGAAGCTACCCTGCTACTAGGGACAGGGTAGGGGATTTTGGCTACGGGGAGGGGTGCCCCGCCCCGTCGCCATTCCTATCTCAGACATTGGTGGAGCATTCAGGAATAATAATGGTGCATGGTTGGGGCCTATAGGCCAAGGAGAATCAGAAAGGGCCAAGCTACTTCCTCTACATCGGGGGCTGAAACTAGGGAAGCCATCAAGCTATAGAGACATCTTATGGAATGGTTTCTTATATTCATATAGTCAGGTTGATAAATAATAACCCATATACATGGCAGTGCAAGCACATTTTAAGGGAAGATAAATGGCATGTGAATTGAGAGCAGTGTTTTAAAAATGCAAGGCACAAAAAAAAAGTGGAAGGGGCATTTTGTGCACGAGGCGCAAGGTGCAAAAAATAAAAATGAAAATAAAAAATTAAACATAATATTAATTAAAAACATAAACTAAAATTTTAAAATAAATGTTTTAAAAAAGCCTATTATCTCAAATTAAAATACATAAACATAACATGCAAAACATATTTAAAATGAAAACTTAAAAATAAAATCAAGCATAACATATAAAACATATTCAAGCATGTAAAACTCCTAATCTCTTTATTCTTTTCCCAATTGCATTACTTCAAATAGCTAATGTGATGCTAAACATTACATGTTCATGATTCTTGAGTCGCCTTTGTACCAAGTCCCTTGAGGCAAGGGCAAGGGTGCAAGGCACACTTGAGCAAATTTTAAACATTATGCATTCCTGTGCAAAATTTCAAAAGGTGCACGCCTGGGCTGAAGTGCAAGGCACACTAGGTGTAGCCTAGGCACATCAGGTGCACGCCTTTTGAAAGTGTTGTGCCTGGGACCTAGGTGAGGCATATACCCTAAAATGTGCCTTGCCTGTGCACCTAGGCAAGGCACATACCCTAAAATGCGCCTCACCTGTGCACCTAGGCATGCTTGAGGCATGCCTTTTAATTCACTGATTGGGAGCTAACTTTCTGTGGACAAGCAGCAAACTGTTTGTGGATGCATTAGTCAAACAAGGAGTAAACAGGGAGATTGTATTGAGGGCGATTAATGGGGAAAATGATCTCTTGAATTGCATATAAGCCGATGAGGATAGATAGGTAAGGTAGAAGAAACTACCTATGGATAATGGGGTTCTTGACACAATCTCCTTGTATATAACAATATAATATTCATTTTTTTATCACTAATTAATAAAAGTGAACAATTACCAATAAAAAGAGATATTGCCAATAGGTGAGAATTAAGTAATAGGCTGCTTTGTGATGATTGTAGTCATTCAAAGTTTTAACACCTTTAATAGACACAAAATTTTGAGTAAATAGGACAACTTCATAAAACATCAATAAGTTCATGCATCAAAAGAGTAGTCGATCAAGACTACAATCAGTCTTGAATCCAAAAGTAAGAAGGGTTTCAGATGGAGAAAAGAAGAAGAAGAATAGAAGGAGAAAAGAGGGAGAAGCAGAAGTATACAAAGGGTTTTAGAAAGGAGAGAGAGGGTCGAATTGAATTAATCTGCCGACCCACTCTTAATATTTATATGTTTACTAATTGTAGAAAAAGGCAAAATTGCCCTTAATGCTTACATGGCAAATAAACTAATAATAAAGATGAAATAACAAGCTGTAACAACAAAACTGAAATAACTACCAACTAACACTGACATAACTAACAAAGAATATATGTTGTGTTGCCATATGAACACAGTGGGGACCACAGCTGTGGGGTCCACATCAGGGTTCTCTACACTCCCCCTCAAGTTGGCAATAGATATTTGTCATTCCCAACTTGCATAGGTCTGCCTCTAACTTCTTCCTTGGAACAGCCTTGGTGAGAAGATTTGCAAGCTGCATGTTGGAGGTGATATATGGAAGACACACTTCTTGAGATGAAACCCTTTCTCTGACAAAATGTCGATCAACTTTGATATGCTTAGTTCTGTCATGCTGTACCAGATTGTGAGCTATATTAATAGCAACCTGATTATCACAATACAACATCAAGAGCTTCTCATAATCAATACCCAACTCTTCAAGTAATGACTTCAGCCATAGGATTTCAGCCACACCATTAGCCATCGATCTATATTTAGCTTCAGCACTAGAGCGAGAAACAACACTTTGTTTCTTACTCCTCCAAGAGACAAGGTTACCACCTACAAAGGCACAACATCCAGAGGTAGACCTCCTGTCATCAGCACTCCCAACCCAATCAGCATTTGTATAGACCTCTATCTTCATGTGGTCATTATTCTTGAATAATATACCTCTACCTGGACATCTCTTCAAGTATGTTAATGCTCTCTCAACTGCAAGGAGGTGAGTAGTTCTAGGAGAATGCATGTATTGATTGATAACGCTGACTACATAACTGATGTCTAGTCGTGTGAGACAAAGATATAGGAGTTTTCCAACCAACCGTTGGAACATAGCTTTGTCTTCAAGAGGCTCTCCACCCTCTGCATTGATCTTGTGATTCTGTTCAATGGGTGTATCTGCAGGCTTGACACCCAACTTTCCAGTTTCTGCTAACAGATCTAGAACATACTTCCTTTGAGAAATAAAGGTCCCATGTTTAGATCTAGCAACCTCAATACCCAAGAAGTATCGTAGCGCACCCAGATCTTTCACCTTAAACTCTTGATGGAGTTGTTTGAGGGACTCAATCTCACTATTATCATTCCCTGTCACCACAATATCATCCACATATATAGCAAGCAAGGTTAAAGAAGAGTCTACTCTTTTAATGAACAATGTATGGTCTGACTAGGCCTGTACATAGCCGAATTTTTCAAGGGCTTGTCTGAATCTATCAAACCAAGCTCTGGGGGACTGCTTTAGTCCATACAAGGCTTTATTCAGACGGCAAACCTTCTTACCTGTCTCTGCATCATAAAATCTAGGGGGTAGTTGCATGTAGACTTCTTCCTGTAAGTCTCCATTTAGAAAGGCATTTTTAACATCCATCTGGAACAAAGGCCAAGAATAACTCACTGCAAGGGCTAACAGAACTCGAATAGTGGTCATCTTTGCCACTGGAGCAAAAGTCTCCAAGTAGTCTATACCATAAGTTTGAGTAAATTCTTTTGCAACTAACCGAGCTTTATACCTTTCAATGGAACCATCAGCATTATGTTTCACGATAAATACCCATCTACATCCAACCGGTTTTTTTCCTTTGGGCTGGTCAACTAGCTCCCAAGTATTATTCCTTAGAAGGGCATCCATTTCAACCTTCATTGCATCTTTCCACTCAAGAACTGACATGGCTTCCTGCACTGTTCTGGGGACCTGCCTCCACCGCTTGTGATAGACTTTCAACTCCTGACACCTCTGACAACCCTCCCCATTACAGCCCTCATCATTCAATGGAATGGGTAAAGGAACTCTAGATGAGTTAACCCCACTCTCACAACTCTCCCCCTGAGGAGAAACCCTAGGGTAATAGGGTACCTCCTCAAAGAAAGTAACATCCATCGAGACAAATCTCCTCCCGGAAGTAGGTTCATAGCAGCAATAACCCTTTTGAGTTTGTGCATAACCGAGAAAAATGCATTTGGAGGCCTTAGGGTCAAATTTGGAATGGTGAGGTCTAAGAATCTGAACAAAGCAGGTGCAACCAAAGGTTTTAAGGGGAACAATAAATAATTCTTCATCTGGGTATAGAAGGGTGAACGGAGGCTTCACGTCAAGAACCCGTGAAGGAACCCGATTAATGAGATACACTGCTGTGAGAATAGCATCGCCCCAGAAACGGATAGGCACATTGGAGGTAAACATAATGCTTCTAGCCACCTCCAAAATGTGCCTATTCTTCGTTTCGTCAACCCCATTCTGCTGTGGTGTATAAGGACAAGTGCTCTGGTGAATAATCCCATGATCAAGTAGATAAGAGGCCAGTGGCTTGGTAAAGTATTCTTTCGCATTATCATATCTGAGGATTTTGATTTTGACCCCGAACTGGGTTAAAATCATCTGATGAAAGGTCTGCGCCAGAGCAGGAACCTCATCTCGAGAACGCATAAGGTAAACCCAAGAAAACGGGTATAGTCATCAACAAACAACAAGAAATATCTATACCCCCCCCCCCCATAGAAGGGATGTGATACGGGCCCCAAACATCGGTGTCCACAACATCAAAAGAATTACTACTTCTTTTATTACTCAAGGAATAAGATGTTCTACAATGCTTTGCAAGCTCACAACTCTCACATCTCAAATTTGACATCTTAACAGACTCAAACAAATTAGGAAACAAACTCTTCAAAGACCGAAATGATAAATGACCTAACCGATTATGCCAAAGCATAACCGGACTAACAGACTAAGAAACAAAAGACTTCTTATTTTCATGATCTTTCTAATGGGAACTCTCTTCAAGCAGATAAATCCCATTTGTCTCATGACCAGTCCCAATCACCTTCCTTGTCTCCAAGTCCTGAAAAACACATCGGTCAGGGAAGAAGGTTACTGAACAGTTCTGATGTTTTGTAATACTACTAACTGGAAGCAAATTAGTATCAAGCTTAGGGACATGCAAAACTGAGGATAAGGAAATGGTATTAGACAACTTGATGTCTCCCTTGCCAAAAATGGGAACAAGGGAACCATCAGCAATGGACACTTTATCTCTACCAGACGATAAGTGATAGGTAGTGAACAGTGATGGCAAACTAGTCATATGGTTAGATGCACCTGAGTCTATTACCCAACAATGTTCAGTGTTACCTGGAGCTGAAGCATGGTAAGTTGAGGCCCGAGTACCTGAATGAGCAAAGGCTGATGTGGCAGAAGCTGATGATGACTGAGATGACTGAGCTGAATTCCCAACCTCCTTTTCCAACTGTATTAGGGCAGCCCGAACATCAGCTATGGTGTCTAGAGGCGTGCCTTTTGTGCCTGATGAGGATGCAGAATCGATATTAACAACCATGTGAGCATTACCCCTTTTGTTCCTCAGTTTTGTTGGGACTAGATGAGGGTGCAACTTCCAACATGTGTCTTTAGTATGCTTGGGTTTCTTGCAATGTTCACACACTAGATCCTGCTTATCTTCCTTCTTCATATTCCTTTCTGTATCACCCCCAGACTTAGGTTTAACTGCTGCCAAGGCTGGTGGGAAGGGCTGATGCTGCATCATAACCTTTCTCCTAGTCTCTTCACTATGCACCAATGAGTAGGCTTGAGATAAGGTCACACTGTCCCTTGTTAATATCTGTCGTCTCACAATATCATAATCAAAATTCAGACTAGCTAGGAATTCAAACACCCTATTAGTCTCAACTTGCTTTCTATGAGTTTGTGCATCGTTCTGACTTTCCCACTCAAGTGTTTCCAGATGGTCAATTTCATGCCACAGAGATTTCAAAGTAGAGAAGTAAACGGAGACTGGTTTCTCTCCTTGCTTGAGGTTATTAATCTCACACTTCAATTCATAGGCCCTAGCAACATTAAGGGGTTGGGAGTAGGTCTCTTTCATGACATCCCGGATTTCCTTGGTTGTTTTTGCCCACAAATAGTTTCGGCTGATATGTGGCTGCATAGAGTTGCACAGCCATGTCATAACCAAGTAGTTCTCCTGAATCCACTTGGTATACATTTGGTCCTCCTTGATGGTTCTTTCACATCTCCCAATAGGTATCTAAGTTTTCCTCTTCCCCCAATAGCCATCATGGCCGATTGGGCCCATTCTAAGTAGTTTGATCCATCAAACCTCACAGTTGTAATCTGAAATGCAGTCTCAGACATATTACCAGAATTGCTAGTCCCAAAAACACCTTCCCCCTAATTCTTGAACTCCATTCTTGGTTAAGAATTAGTAATCAAAAGCTTTTAAAGCTACTGTAATAGAAAACAACACTTAAACAACTGATAACAGACAGCCTAGGTCTTCCACAAACAAGAGGAAACAGAATTCTGTATGAACACAGTTCAGATCTGAAACCAATCAACAGTTCTGAATTTTAGGGTGAACCCAGTTCAGATCTGATCTGAAACCAATCGACAGTTCGGAATGTAAGCAGTCCAATTCTTGATAAAGGTTCTCACCCCAAAAACAGGCTTTGAAGCCAAAACAAGTCTAGAACTCACTTAGAAAACAATATGGAATGCTGAAACAGATTTAGGGTTTGATCGTAGGGTTAAGGAAATCTTTGTGAGAACAAAAACAGTGCTCAGCCGCACCTTCCAAATAGGTCCACAGTCAAGTCTGGTCGTAGGGTTAAGGACAAACCCTAGAAAAACCAGAGAATTCTGATCGCCTCTGAAAAAATAAAGGAGAGCTCAGCCGCTCCTCCTAGATAAGTCCAACCTATCATTGACTGATGACGGTCTCAAGAAAAGATAAAACTTACCCAGAAAACTCTGATCGCCACCTTCAATCTCGGGAACCCTAATATTGATCCTTTTAACCTTCTCTTATTCTTCCTGATTACCAAAACACTCTCCAAGCCTCTACAAGCCTTTGGACAGCTGCTAAACCCTTTTGGTAACCTCCAAGAATCAGCCAACAAACAGTTCTTTCTAAGCTTCCAACCCTAGGCAATTCTCATGTGGTCGGCTGGATTAGACACACATGAGAAACCCTAGATTGGCTTTGATACCAAGTAGTCGATCAAGACTACAATCAGTGTTGAATCCAAAAGTAAAAAGGGTTTCAGATGGAGAAAAGAAGAAGAAAAGAAGGAGAAAAGAGGGAGAAGCAGACGTACACAAAGGGTTTTAGAAAGGAGAGAGAGGGTCGAATTGAATTAATCTGCCGACCCACTCTTAATATTTATATGTTTACTAATTGTAGAGAAAGGCAGAATTACCCTTAATGCTTACATGGCAAATAAACTAATAATAAAGCTGAAATAACAAGCTGTAACAACAAAACTGAAATAACTACCAACTAACACTGACATAACTAACAAAGAATACATGCTGTGCTGCCATACGAACACAGTGGGGACCACAGCCATGGGGTCCACATGAGGGTTCTCTACAAAAAGTAACATGAACTGCATTGGAAGCTTAACTTGGCCACATTTTCATGCATAATAATTATATTTTAATTACTGGCTTAAATAAAACTAGAAATCATTGATGACTTGTTCTATGTTAAAACAAAAACTGGTAAAATCATAAAATGCCCCTCAAATTTCCATTTCCAGGAATATCTATAAGGCCATGGTACCCTTGAATCTGAGAATTTTTCCATCTTCCTGTGCAAGAACTACACCAGAACATGAGTATTCATGTATCAGAAGCTAGTAAGCTTATGATCAGGGATTCTTAAAGTGAATTTCAATTTTTGAATGTGGTCGAGAGCAACAAGGGTAGGAAAAATTAGTGATTTAGGTAGGGTGTAGTTTAAAAAGTGAAAAAGGGCTTATATAGGAGACCTATTGGGGATGGTTAACAGGGCAGTTAGTGAGTTACCTATCATATCCATCTAGTGTAAGAAGGTTATTGGGGATACTATTTTTTATGACTATCCTTGTTTGTTCTTTGGGGATCTTTGGCTTGTGGATACCAGGCTTTTGATATGTTGGATGGTTAAAAAGCAGCAATCTATGGGTATCGACTATTTCTTCATCACGTGCCTATAAAGTTTGGCCAAAAAACTTGATGCCAATGTCCCCCAGCTATCATATATCTTCAGCAACCTTGAAATTTATTTCTGTCATACTCTGATAAAATATTTAATACTGTTGAGAAAAAACTTATGCCAACTATTTATCAATAAAAAAAAACTTATACCAACTCTCCTTACTACACATTGAGGAAGAAGTTTATCAAAGTTTCTAAAAGAGCAATAAAATTTGTGGTGTTCACTTGTCAAAAAATGAAATTTTTGGTATTCCTTGATTGTGGATGTTTGCATGGAAATGCAATTTTAGGCAAGTTCTGAGCTAAAATTAGATTGACATAGAAGCTTGTTGTTTTCCTCTTTTTGATAGAACAAATAAAACTGGTTTTCATTATTTGAACATTAGAAGTTTATATATGAAGTAACTTGATGTGGCATATTGGACCTTATCAGGTTTTTGTAAGTCCAAAGGTCATATCCAAGGCCACTATGTTGATTTCACAAATAAGGCACAGGCACCTTCAATAAGATCCAAGATATTTTTGTCATTTTTCAAATTTCTTTTTCCTTTTTTTTTTCATGAAAAATCTTCTGTTTGGAGAGCACTTTCTTTATGTCACGATTACTTTTCCAAAGAGGGATCCTGTGTCCCTCTCTGAATGGTTCTGGACTCTCTTTTCCAAATTAAGGAAAAGAAATTGAACCTTCACAACAGCTTTATTTGCTCCTCAACATGAAACTCTTTGTAGTAAAAGTTCATCCCATCTACCCTTGCATCTGTATACAGCTTGCATACCTTCATTTCTGTCCTTTCCTTTTAATAATTTTTTTGGTTAGTCATCCCAAAAGAAGGGGCAAAAATAATGGAAGAATGAATGAAACAGACTCCATCATCATCATCATCTTTTCTCCACTGATTGGTAAGACTTGCAACCGAAGGTTATGACTTGGGTGGGTGAAACTCTTTCTTGTCCCTCTTGTCTATTTGTCTCATTCTTCCCTTTCTTCTTTCACCTTATGCCATCATCTCAAATCAAGTGCAGTTGTGATATGAAATGTAGTTTATTGTTGCTCTTTGGTCAGCCTGCTTCATGATTTCTATACCGATCAAATGCAATAATAATACAGAAAAGGTAACAAAAATTTCGAGATTGAAAACTGGAGAAGTGAACTAAAGGAATTTTTGCTAGGTCTACTGCACTCTTTTCAATGACCTGGAAGATTCTGCTTCTAGCCTTTGGGTGGTAACTGAGGATGCTTAATTAAACATTCTTTCAGGCACCTCCTTTTACCTTTGGTAATAACTTATAGATTATTGGCTGCTATTCTGTAGATTCAAATGATATAACTAGTTCCGGATGGCTAGAGTACTATGATGCTTCAAGACCCGTAAATATAAAAATGTTGAAACTGTTCAATATATTAACTGATACTCTTCATGTGGTTCATCAGGTTGTTTTTCAAGAAGATGAAATAGCATTCCAAGTAGGAGAAACTACTGAAATACTCTCAGGAGGTCGTCTTTGTGCAACACCACATTGTGTTCAGGTATTCCATGTCTTGTTTTTTTTTTTTTCATTTTATCTTTAATAGACAACTGAATGTGTATTAACAGAAAAGGGAAGGGAAAAGAATTCAAGAAATATACTAGAGAGAAGAGGCAAAAGAGTACTACTATCCAAAAATATAGAAAGACATGGAAAAATTATCAATTTGTTTGTTCTCCTCCACTTTCATTTATTTCATTATCAATTGTCAATACTTTCAGTGTTGTCATTGGAAAAATTAGCATGCGTTCTGTTTCCTCCATTACATTTTTTTATTTGTAATTATGAAAAATTATGTGTATCTCAATGTAGTTATGTGAATTTCTTTTTCAATTCAGCCAGCTATTCTATCAAATTATTTCCCTGCTTAATTAATGTCGAAGCTCCATTTTCACTACCTTAATTAAATAGTCCATACCAAGCAAAATATTGAAGAGGATACTTTCCTTAGAATTAGAATGTGGATGAATTGGAGAGGTGCTCCTGGTTTGTTGTTTGATTAGTGCATACCCATCAAATAAAAAGGAAAATCCATCCTGGAGGGGTTAATTCCAGTTTTGTTTCTAACCTCTTTACAGTATTTATGGAAAACATTGTACAGTAAAATCCATCCTAATTTCATTTTGTTTGATGGTTAGGCACCTAAAGGAGAGCAGACTTATGGTGTGGAACGATCTACCTTTGCATTATTCATGCAACCTGACTGGTATGTTTGATGGGTATATGGTAACCATTATGGAGATTGAAGACATGCCTTAAATTTTCAAAAGCTTCATATCATGAACTACATGTGCCGTCCAATATCCTCTGTTTCACAAATTCAAATATTCTGTTTGTTTCTGGACATTATATTTAAAACTTAAAAGTAAAAAAATTTTAGATAAAGAAAACAAGCTTTGGGGTTCTTTTTTAGAAGTTAGAACATGTGCAGCTTCAATAATCAACAACCTGTTATTTTATTAAAGATGGTAACGATTTCAATTTTCAATTGACATGTCCAATCGGACTCAGCATCAATGTAAGTGTTAATATATCTTATGAAACCTTGTTTCTTTGTACTATATTTTGTTAAGACATGTTGGCCAATGATCTCATTTGTCAACATCTTAAACTGCATCTAGCACGTAAAAGAGGTTATTAAGAGAGCGTGCATTCCTTTCATGCAAAGGGGACATTTGATAATGACTGAAATGGATGAAGTGAATAAGTGCCTCTTCTTGGGATGGTTGTAACTCTTATACTATGCGATTAATGAATAAATTTCTTTATTCATTAAAAAGTGAATAATTGCTTTGTCTTTTAGCGGATAGATTTTCAAATAACAAATTATTCAAGGGTATAGTGATCAACCCAACTTCAGCTTCAGCCAATAAGGAGCTCACAACCTCAAAAATTCATTGACTAAATGTCAAATCAGCAAGTTATTCAGTCCTGTCACTTCATATGTTATCAAACAGCCCCTAAGGGTTTGGGTGAAGGATGAAGAAAGAAATTATTGTTTCTTAGAATTCACTATATGGTTTAATTTATTTTATATTTCTGCTTGTTGTGAATCTTCTGAGCATTATGTAGGTCCTTAGAAACGGTATGGGTTATGTTTTCTAAAAGATTAAAGAATATAAATTTTGGGTTAGTAATGTATGGTTGGTTTATAGAAGACAAGGTTGATGGGTAGCATTGGTTCAAAATCCAGCAAAATATGCTCTAAATCTTGGGGACATCAAGAGAATAGTTTGTTTGTTTTCTTCTAGCATCAAAGAACTACCAGGAAAAAAAACAGAGAACAAGAAATCATGTATTTCTCCAATACTGATTTCAAGAGAAGAAAAAATGAGCAGTTACAGAGAAGGAAAAAATATTAACTCATCCAATCTTGCCATTCAGGACAGGTTTACATGTATATGTAGAACTTTTCAAAGCTTTGACTGAAATAACTGCATCTGACTCTTAGTTAGAACCTTAGGAACTCCTAAAAATAGAAACCCAGAAAATAGAAATTCAGCAAAAAGTAGTTCGACTCAAACTAGGGGTGGCAACGAGCCGAGCTCGAGCATAATAGAGCTCGGTTCGTGAGGCTCGCGAGCCGGCTCGAATATATATATATATATAATATAATATAATAAAAGTATTATAATTATTAATTTTTTAAATATCAAATAAAAAATATTTTTATATATACTTTTTTATTTTTATAAAATATATTTTTCTCAAAATCGAGCTTGAGCTTATGAATTTTTTACTCGAGCCGAGCTCGAGCTTGGGGTTCTGGCTTGAACTAAGCTCGAGCCTTGTAGAACAGTCTCGAGCCGAGCTCAAGCCTGGAACTATTCAGCTCGGCTCGGCTCGAATCCACCCCTAACTCAGACTAACAGTTTCCTGAAAATAATAGGAAACTACTAATTATTAGATCTTCTGAAAAATAGATACTCCTTAAAGAAAATAATATCTAGTTTAAAACATAAAAATAGAAAACTATTAATCTAAAAGCTTTTACTGGGTGCAATTATTTATTCTTCCATATGTTTTAGTAATTTTGGAATGTCCAAATTTCTCCAGTAATTGATTTGTTATATCCTCTATTGCTATAAAAGGCAAAACTACATCAGTTAGACTACAAAACATTATTTGGACATACAATTCAGTAACATGTAAGGACTGTCCATCCTTGAAACTGTGCATACACAGTGAGAAATTCTCAGTAGGGTTTGAGTTCGAAGCGGTTGTTCAAAATAGAAAGATATTCCACTGGCCCAAAAGCTCAATACTATGTTTTATGTGAATTCTAATTAACCGTCTTATCTGTATCTACATATGGATTCCCTGGTTTTTGTGGATAACAAAACCAATAGAGAAAAAAATGTGCCAAAGACATCTTTGGAGTCCCATAAAGAGTTGTTATTACCAAAGTGTTGGCAAGTTCATTTTACAGAAACTGCAGCATGGAATCCTGGGCTATTTATGCAATTTTCATTCATGGGGTTTGTTGGCTCTTGGTCACTCTTGATTTTTTAGGTGAATAAAGTTTTCTAAATAAAGATGGTTTAACAAGACTCAGTTTTTCATCAAGTTTTCCACATTTTGAGTAGCCATTTATCCATGATTTTTATTTGTGTTTCTACTCTACTTTTCTGCAGTTTTTCAGTAAAGCTTCATTTGTAGAAAAACTTTCACAAAGATGAAGAGTTTAAATTTCTATAGCACATCAGATCCAAATTCTATGGGACTGTTGAAACACAGAAACTGTTTTAAGAATCATGTTTTCATTTTTGTAATTCAAACAGTTGGGCAGTATTTATGCAGTTAGATTATCTACCTGACCTAGTGCGATATCTATGGAATTACTTATTTGTCTCCCTGCGAAGCTTGAAATTTTTAGTTTTAGTAATTATTGATTCTTAATTTATTTGTAATCACTTTGAAACTCTTCTTTTGCAGGGATGAAAGTCTTAACTTTCCTAAAGAGGTCCATCTTCATCAAGAGGTATATTTTATTGAATCCTCAAATCTTTTCATTCTGTATTGTAAAAATATCTAGATGAACCTAGGTAGATAGAGCACTCAAAGCACCCATGCAAGACACTAACCAATGGCTTTAGGACTATGCAAATTGGATAGAATGTATTTTCAATTATATCCAGTCTCTGAAACAAAGTCCTATCCCAACTATTTGGAGTCAGCCATGAATCCTGTTTTTCCATTCCACTATTCGAAGGGCCACATCCTCTGTTACAATGAACAACTTGGCATGAGCTTGAAACAATTTGGGGTTCTTTTTCTAAAGGATTTGGCAAAATTTATATGTTGACTGTTAGCTGACATAAGCCTTTATCTGGGTTTAGTAACAGTAGTGCGAGAAAGTGAACTGCTGCAGAGCTTATAAATTATGTTCAGTACACATCCTAAAACCAAAATACACAGATAATATATATATTATGTATGTATGAGCGTTAAACATTGGCAGTTAGTGTAAGCCTTGGTGGATCTTATAGGTTCCTAGAGAACAAATTGATGACATTGTTGCATTATTCTGACATATGAAAAATGCAAAATACACGAAAGGATTTTCAATTTGGCAATCAACATAGTACTGTGTAGTTTTTGAGTTGTTAAAGTTTGCAAAACATGGATAGAATACTTGAAACCAACTCTAGATTTGTCTTAGGGTCTCTATTTCTGTTTCTTTACGAAGGTAATGTGTGATGATTATGATATCCAATTGAAGCTGTTATCTGTATTGTTTTACAGCTAATCCCGCCAAATGGAGTTCTTACTTTTGGAGAGTACTCTGAGAAGCTCCTTGACAAATATTACCACTTAAAATCATAAGAAATTTGTATACTGTATCTTGAGTAAAGCTTCATTGTTTTCAGATAAAACAAAAAATAGTCTAGCTGTGTTGTAAATAAATTACATTTAAAATCATTGTTGTTTCCATGCCTCATTTACTTTGTTTCCATATTCCTTTGGTTGGGTTAAACTGCTATTTTATTCTCTAGACATGCAGACTCCCATAAATTGGGAATGATCACTGAGAACACCATGACTCGAGATATTCATGCCATTCAATAGCCATTTCCAAATACTCAATCAAGGTTTACTTCAAATTTTCCAAAAACCATGTAGATTAACAAGGTCAAGTGACATCATCCTGCAGGCTTTTATGATCTTCAAGCACATATTTCTTAAATATGGGATCTTACCTACAAAACACAATTTCACCAGAAGCCGTACCAAGTTTTCAAGTACCTTAAAATCCCACCTGATTTTAATGTTACGATGACCTAGGACCGTGATTATAAAATCAGCTCTTTGTTGATAAATAGTTTTATCTTCTTTAACCAAAATTGGGGCCATTGTTTGGTCAATGGTAAATCTCAGGGTTACAAGTGTGACAATGTGGATTTGCATTTCAGAGCAGCCACTGTGTAAAAATTGCCAAAGGTTAGGTCCGCATTGGTCTACCCCTCCCAAGACCCCATATAGCTGGGACTAACATTAGGTAATGACCCTAACAGTATAGTAATTCTTCATCCAATTCCTCCACTAAACCCCTGGGTTAGACTCCACAATCTCCCCTAAATACCTCCTCTGGCTTAGTAGTACACAATGCAAAGTCATTTTGTATCTGAAATTACAAATCCCTTCTTACCATCTTTGATCTTCACAAAGAGTAAACAATTTATTTAGTCTGACGAAGTTGTTGACGTTCTCTAAGCAAGTCGATAGATTGAACAGAACAGATTTGCATGCTGTGTTTTTTGATTCTGAAACTTTTCCCTGTTACCGAACATCGAAGACTCGATCCATTAAGTGGTTTATCCATATCTAGTGATGAGATTTTAAGTACGAGAATTTGCAATTGATTCTTGGATCTCCGATTCACTTGAGTTGTGGTGGGAATAGAGTTGTACACATTTCCTCCAGGTTATCAGTTTGATTTTCTTATAAATGACCCCTCGAATTGGATAATTCTTCCGTACTCCAGCTGTTCCCTGACACATTGTATTTTAGCCATGGTTTTGAAAACTGGATCGGATGGTCGGACCAGTTGACCCAGGAGCCATCTAGGTAATCGGTTCCATTTCACCTTAAAATCGTTCTTGGGCTAAAAACTGTTGACTTGGTTAGTGACCTGTTGATATAGGTGGTCAAACCATTGATCTATTGATCCAGACAATGATTTTTGGCTTTATTTTATTTTAATTATTAATTTTTAAATCAAAATAGGCTGTTCATTTGAACCGGATGGTCAG
This sequence comes from Nelumbo lutea, assembly GCF_056320005.1. Lineage (NCBI taxonomy): Eukaryota > Viridiplantae > Streptophyta > Magnoliopsida > Proteales > Nelumbonaceae > Nelumbo > Nelumbo lutea. The sequence continues at coordinate 12,269,395 of NC_142691.1, forward strand.
ACCGTTTGACCCAAAAAATGGCGGCCAAAATGATTGTATTGACTCCAGTTTTTAAAGCCTTGATTTTAATCTAAATCTTCTAAAAATAAAAACTCTGCACACATGGCATCCAGATGCTCATGAGGAATATCTCCCGTAAATGTATGTAAATTAAATTCATGGGTAAAACGTCTGACCTCCTTGCACAGAAGTTATACTTTAGGGAGATCCCATCTCATTAGATTTGGTTTACACAACCGAAGTGAGAATCAGACCGTGCATTGTGCTGAGTGCTGAGGACAATTGTAAGACGTCAATCCTTAAAGCTTAATAAATGCACAGAGTTTTGACATGTTTATATCATTATATGTGAGTCGATAAGGTCGACAGTTGTTGACTGCATCAATAAAACATGACCAGACTGTCCTGACTCTGAGAAGGCGATGTGAGATGTAGAATAAAGAAGAATTTTCCAAATAAAAGAAGAATAGACATGCGGAATGGAAAAGTGAGGGAAATGTGCTACCTGAAATTATGTAGGAAAGTTACAGCTTGAACCCAAACAATGAATCTTTGTGTGTCGGCAGTTTTATTGTATTGAACTTCAACACTACTATTTATAAAACCAAGGCTTTAAAAACCTTTCGGAACTAGAATCTTTCTGGCCACCAGTTTTTGGGTTGATGGTTCAATCACCTAGTTTGAATAGACAGCTCGTTTCAAATGAAAAAATAAAAAAAATAAAAAATAGTTAAAATAAAAATAAAAAGGCCAAAAACTGTTTAGCAGGTTAAATGGATTGGTGGTTTGACCGCTTGGATCATTAGATCTCTAACCAAATCAACAGTTTTTTTGTCAAGAACCAGGTTGAGGGTGAAATGGAACCGATTGCCTAGACAGTTCCTAGGCTGAACACTCCAACTGTCCAAATCAATAGCAATTCAAAAACACTGAATAAAAGTAAAACAATGACTGTTCTGCCTAGATTTTGACTATGTATATGTTTGGTTCTGTTGGAGTTTACAGAAAGACCATTTATTACTTTAAATGTTTATTACTTTCCAACTCAGATTAACACCCATAAAAGTATGCCACATCAGCATTTTGTTTCAAGAAATATTGGGGCATTAGGGGAAACGAAAATTTGAAGTTTCCCCAAATGCTCCATACACAAAAAATCAAGCATTTCAGTCTTCAGTGTTTATTTGATAAATGATGAAATCAAACAATACTTTCAGATACAATAGACACAAACGCCCATATGACACTGATGTGGTGGCGTTTTTTCAATAAATACCAATGGAACTAAACATCCTCTCTGTGATCCGCTTACTTCTTTCTATAATGTCTGAGAATGATATTAAGTTTCCACCATTTAATGAAATAGGGTGACAATGGTTGAAGTCATCCAATCATATTTATTTTTGTTGGTTGAGAGTTGAGACCCCAGCTGCTTTAGGTTGCGTGTAGAAGGGACAAAAACATGATTTCCTTGGAAAATTATATTCAATAGGACAATGGATTATGTTCTTTGATTTCCCTGCTGCTTCACTCAATTCGGAGGGGGAGAGCTTAAATAGTTAGAAGCGATTAGTACAAGTTTACAATATATGAATAGATGGTACCAAGCTTTGTTTGGGAAATAACTTAGGTGGTAATTGTAGGAAAATGACATACTTTCCAACTTCAGAAAACTGTTTGCTTTCCACAGCCATTTTACATCAAACATCGGAAGGGAAGATAATACTTTTCAGGTAATTGATTTTGTTTAACCATGAAGAGCTCTGAGGGAAGAAAGGTAGGTATGATATGTTTATCATGGTTAAGAGTTGTGGGATAACTCTTAACCCACCAAACACTAGCCAAACTTCAAACAGTTGTGACTTATGAGCTATAGGTCTGAATTGCTCTCATGGCACTCAGTTTGAAATCCAGCAAACCAAAATGTAAATCTCTCTCTCTCTCTCTCTCTCTCTCTCTCTCTCCTTGTCAAGTGTCAATAGGATTTGATCTTAGTCTACATGACTATGTTCTGCAGTCCCTCTTCCTTGATGAGTTTCTGATTGTTCGCCCCTAAAATGAAAAAAAAAATGAAATGGGAAAATATATTATGGGTATGAACCTAATTGTCTTCAATGAATCCTGTCCTTCAACATCCAAATGGCCTACCGGCTCATCAACCTGAACCATTTAAAAGCAGACTAATAATCTCTTAGATGTTAAGTTACTCTCATAATTAAGTGAAGGGTGGTTAATTGGTATATTAGTTGGTTCGTTTCAGCATTGATGTGGAATCGGCTTCTGTAATCACCGATTGGAAAATAAAAAGAATTAGGATGGTTGAATGGGTCCACTGTAAATCAGTGACAATCATAATTCATTGTATGAAGTTCACATCTCCGCCCCACAAGGGGCCACCCCACAATGCCCTACAGCACATCCCCGCTGTATATTAGGAACATCTCCCAATAATGATCATTGAAAGCATTGAGAAATGTTCCTAATATACGGCAGGAATATGCTGTGGGGCAGCTCGTTGTAGGGCGGAGATGTGATCTCCCATTTGTAGACCATGGACCACAGGTGCATGGATCATATTACGCATGATAAATCTGTGATAACTGAAGTGGTCCAGAAACGGGATTTAAGTTTGGGATAAGTAGACTGCAGTCAACCTAAAAAATCTGTTTAAATTTCCATTAATACTTGCGAGGACAAGGACAGATGTAGATGAGAAGTAATGAAAAGATTGAAAGCGTTTTATTGCATTTTGTGCATTAATTGAGACAAAGAGAAAGCACACAAGCAACTGATTTCCTGCTTTGACTGGTGGCAGAATGAATGACCTGGCCCTTGCAAGAATGTAATGACTTGTTGGGACAGTGTTGCTAGCGTTAATTGATAGCAAATCTTAACTCAATTTCTACAACAAAACCCCTCTAACATGCCATTCACTCTGATTATGGCTGCTCTCTTCTTTAAGTCCTAACCCAAGTTTAAGGGGCCGTTTGATAAAGAGTTCAAATCAGCCCCCACACAAGGAGCATCCCACAATGTTCCACAACACATTTCAGTCGTGTATTGGGAATATCTCCCAATGATGGCTCATCATTTCATGTATCATTATTAGGGGAAGTTCCTAATATGCAGCTGTGGGATGTTATGGGGTGCCTCCTTGTGGGGGCCTGATGTGAATTCATTTGATAACACTGAAGTACCTTATTATCTTGTCTTTTATGGATAAAAATAAGGGAAAGTCTATGATGTGGGAAAGACATGGTATGGAAAGAGTTTTGACCAATGAATTTTGATAAATAATACCTGATTGGCTACCCTAAAAATAATTAGACGATAAGATTTGATTCAGTGGTAGAGTCAGAAAATTTCTCTTGGGGGGCTGTATAGGGAAATGAGATGGGAAGGTTTGGGTCTATTATAGATCTTTTTCAAAGAAAAATAAACAAAATTTTTAATTTTAGGTGTTTGGAGGAACATTAAAGAATGATCCTTTAATATTTTAGTTCAAGTTTTTGGGGGCAAAGGATCCACTTTATTACATTTTTTTACCTTAACTTTACTAACAACTATTGCTCAGTTTAGAAGGAGTACAAATGTAAAGTGCAAAACCTAATATTTTTTATGTATTTGGACAGTACATATTTGTATTTGTATTCTTTCCAAATTGAACCTACAAAAGTTTAGGGGGGACCAAGGGCCCATCATTATACTTAGCTCCGCTCCTGATTTGACTTATAATCAACCCAATTTCAAACTTTCAATTTGAGGAGTTCACATCTGTTTGGTTTGCGGTTAGAATCAAATCTTTTGGAATCAGAATCAAAATCAGAATGTTTATTCCCATAATCTGTTTGTTTGGTTTAGACAAAAATTAGGATTGAAATTAGAATAAGTTGGAATAGGATTTCATTTCCAAAGGTAAAGAAGAAGAAATGAGAATAGGATTTTGATTTGGTCCAACCAAACAATTGAATTGGGAAAGAGTCATTCCGGTTCCAACTCTAGAGCTTTAGAGATACAACTTAAGCTTTGGTAGGGTTAGACTTTAGAGAGGCGGTGCCGGTGCCGGCACCGTCAAAATGATCAAGACCAATCACTGTCAATTCTCATCCACTCCTTCCAACCAAACCTCTCTCTTCAATTTGGTGCTCCGACATTGCCACGTTTAAAAAGTGACAATCAAACGTCTGAAGAAGCAGCCAATAACACCTCACACATCATTGAGGTGGGAGAGAGAGAGAATTGATAGATATTTCTCTTGTTCAGAGCCTTCTAAGCTCTAGGGGTGGGGGCCATGTAATTCACATTCCTGTCCAGATTCAATTGAAAAAGCAGAGTCTGAGTCCAAAACTTTAGTTTCACCCATCCAACTGGACTCGATCACTTTCTTGGAGCTTAGCGGGTGCAGTGGTCATTTTCTGGTTGACTAGTTCGGACTCAATGCTCATTCCGCTGAATTCGGATCCAACTTGTTACTTGTTGCCATCCTTTGGTTCTTGGTTGGGTGGCCAAGTGGGTTTCCAGCTTCATACCTGGGTTGCAAAAAATTTCAACCCGGTTCGGTAAAATGGATCCAAAAACACCCTTATATTTTATTAGATTTATTTAAACCTCATTTTATTAAAACACCCCCAATTGTTTGCATGGACTTTTCACTAAGAGGTGTTTGTTTTGCCATCTAAAATTTTAAATAGGGGTGGCCATGAGACGAGTCTTTCATGAGTTTTTCGAGCTCGACTCATGAAAAGTTCGGCTTAGCTCAGTTCATACCTACATACATGCATGCATACATACATACATACATATAAATAAATAAATATATATATATAATAATATTTTTATTTTTCATGTACAATAGTAAATAATTTTTATAATTCTTAATTTTTGTCTAAAAAAATTATTTAAAAAAAAAACTTGACTTATAGTTGAGCTCAAACCGAGCCAATCTCAAACTTACGAGCTATGAACCGAGCCGAGTTTGAGTTCAAGCTCAAGCCTGATACTATTCCTGTGAGTCAAACTCAAATAGCCAAGTATTTGGCTTGGCTTTACTCGTATTCATCCCTAATTTTAAATATAGTGACATGATCACCTAAATTAAGTAGAAATGTTGAAGGGTATGGACCTCTGATTTTAATTCCAAAATTATTTCTAAGATTTCTTCATATAAAAACAAAATTAATCAAATAGAATAGTTGCTCGTGTCTTATTAGGAGGTAAAAATTGTATTTTATTTTTATTTTGATTATGTTTATTCAAATAAACATTAAGGTCAAAAGAGGTGTTTTAGTCAATAACCCAAAAACTTTTCACTTCTCACCTTTATAATCTCTTACATTCCTTAGTGATGGGCCCACGTTAGATGATAAATTTATGAACCTGATACAAAAGGGCAAAATCTATTTTTTTTTTTTTTGTATTTAACACAATACACTAACTTTAATTAATGTGAGTTGACGTTTTTTTAATTAATTGATTAATAATTCAACTAATCAATATTGCACTGATGACAGAATATTCAAACCACCGAAAGCCTTTCTTCAATCTGACAATGCCCTCTAACCATCCAAATAACGTTACCCATCAGGCCATCACCAACCATCTCTGACTGGAGATCTCAGGAGTAGCGGTGCTTCAAATTCCACCGGCCCTACCAAATAGTAGACCGGGTCGGACAGGATGCACCTGACCCGGATTGGTATTTACAAAGAAAAACACACCTGATGATCGGTAGGAGTGGATACGAGCAGAGCGGAGCCAAGTGCAATTTTTATTCTAGGACATAAGGCTCGGTTTGGAAGGAGTATAAATATAATTGTGTAGAATCTAAAATGTTGTATTTTGTATGTATTTGTATTGTATATATTTGTAATTGTATTCATTTCTAACCGAGATTAATGATTTAAGTCTAGGTTTGAATTCAATTCTAACTAGAAATATAAGTTTGAATTTGACTCACTCAAAAGCTAATATGTTTGAACTTGATAATAAATAAAAGTTCGTATAAAATATTAAAAATTATACATATAAAAAATCATTTCTATCTATAAAACTCATAAGCTGAGTTTCATTGGACTCGAGTTCAACCAATTAGCAAACAAATCTATATACCATGCTCAAATTACGCTTGAAGTTCATTTTAGACCAAATTGAATTAGGGATGGCAATTTTTCTCAACCCTGATGGGGTTAGGGTCAGGGATAGGGAATGAAGTCCCCACCCTACCCCGACCCTGATTCTATATATTAAATATTATTCATATTAAATACTATATGTGTATATATATGACATTATTTATATCATATATATTTAAAATATTACTTATATTTTAATACTTTTTATAATTTTAAGTACATTTATTTTTCAAAAGATATTGTTAATTAAAAAATTCGGGGATTTAGGTCTCTATGGAAAACTCATCTTTGTCAGTGATCAAAGATGGAGGACAATTTTTATCTCGAACAGGAATTGAGGTTAGGGACTGAGGTTTATTTCAAAACTGGAGTTGGGAACGAAGAATATGATACCTATCCTAAATTCACCCCATTGGCATTCCTAAATTTAACTACTCGATTACCAAGGGTTACCACTAATTTCAAGTTGAAAAATGCTGATTTCTCTCTTTGCACACGTACAAGAGATGGGCTATCAATGGATTCCAAAGGTCCAAAACCCAAATCAATTATTTAATAATAGGATCGGGTGCAAATTTTATTAAATTACACTAAAACAAAACCCGATCCAAATAATAATATATTAAAATTTGGATCGAATTCAGTTTTAAAGTTTCAATTGTAACTAAATTTTCAGATGATGTAAGATCTAAGCATGAGAGGTACAACCCCTGGACACACCTGGCATTATTTAACATGGAACAATTATTTGTTTTTTTATCAATCAAAGATGACGGATGACCTAAACACACTTTAATTAGGGTTTCTTTTAACCGAATTTGGGATTTGAATCTTAATTAAAGTTTCTGTTAAGCATCAAGTCAGAATACAAATCATTATATTCTATATCGTTGTCAAGAGCTTTGGAGTCTAGCGTTAGAATATAGCCCGTGAATCATACGAGACAAATTAATGGCAACACTGCCATTTTTTCACTGTTCCAGCTTCCAATCAATCAATCTTTGTCCACCTGATGCTTACATCTTTGTTCTGTTTTCCGCATCAGACTGACTTGTATTGTCAAAAAATGGGCTTAAATGATTGTTTCCCATCCATGGGCCTCCAAGAGGTGGCCCATACAAATGAGGGTCCTGGGGAGTGATATTGTTTGGACACAACATAAACGGGCACCTCAAAATTAGAATGACAAAACAAGCTTATCTTTACTCTTTTAGGTTCTGTTTGTTATTTTTAATAGAAGTTCATCTACATTGCTACAAATGTTTAAGAGTGCAAAAGAAAGAAAATTCTGATTCATTTTTACTTTGGATTTTATTTTACTTCTTGTGCAATGCAAACGAAAAAAAAAAAAAAATATATATATATATATGGTAAAAGGTGGAACAAAAATAAATCAGAATTTGCATTCAAATTATTTTCACTCCCATAATTTTGCACCAATGCAAATAAAATTGCACTAAAAAACAAACTATGCCTTAAATTATATATATCTTGGCAACGTTGTAGCTTGTATGACGTCCCCATTTTTTAGGGTAAATTGTAGATAGGTACCATGTACTTTAGGGGTAGTCTCAATTTAGGGTTTGAACTTTTAAACATACCACTTTAGTACTGAACTTTCAGAAATATACATTTAAGCCCAACTCCATTAATTACGATAAACAGTAAAATTATAAAAATGTCCATATCATGATTTTTTTTTCAAGAAAATGTTCTTCTACCTTTGGACTTCGGATATAAACCAACAATAGCAAAGTAAGCATCTAAAATTGAGACTACCCCTAATGAATAAATCAAAGTGAGCTTACTTTGCCACACTGAAATTGTAGTTTAGGTTGTGTTTGGTTGCAATCTAAATAAATTTACGCTGATGCAAAATCATGGCAATACAAATGATTTGAGTGTAAATTCTGACATATTTTAGTTTTATTTTATTTGATTAAAGTACAAATGAAGTAAATTAAGACATGAAACAAAATAAAATAAAATTCAAAACAAAATTAAACAAGAATTTGCATTTTTTTTACACTTACACTCTCATCCATTTGTACTAATGCAAATAAAATTGCATTGCAACCAAACACAGCCGTAGTAATTTTAAGGCTCACTATACTGTTAATTCAATCAAATTAAACTTAAATGTATAGTTTTGGAAGTTTAATCAGTAAATGGAACACTTGAAATTTCTTGTCATGGAGTGAAACTACTAAATGGAACCCTTAATTTTCACTTTTTTCAGTGAAATTCACACGTTTGATCGGAAGGAGAGATCAGTCCCGAGATAAGGTGGACCCGCTTGAGATACCATATATCTATTGTCTGATCACGCCTGGCGTGAAGCAGACAAATGCAGTGGTCGATATCTTCGCTTTTTCTCACGAAATGAAATGATTCCACAATTTCACGCCAGCACCGCAAGAGTTTTGTAAATTCAAATCAGCCGCCCACTAGATTGCCCCCACAACGTCCCACAGCATATTCCTGCTGTGTATTATGAACATTTTCCGATAATATCATTATTTTTTATATCATCGTCGGGAGATATTCCCAATACGCGATTTTGAATGTACTGTGAGACGTTGTGTGGATAATGTTATGGGGGGCTGATTTGCTCTCGAGTTTGGTTTGTCTCCTGGCCTTTAGTCCTTTACACTCTTTACAGCCACACAAATCACAACCAAATCGCGAGAAATTTCGAAGTGCGATCAGCCAGTCGAATTTCTGCAACCGAAGAGTAAAATTAAAACGTGTGTCTAGAGAGGATAAAGTTTCCACGTGGCTTAGTTGAGGAAAGAGGGCCGAAGCTGACATCCATTCCTTACACGTCTCTTCCTCGTTATCGCCAAACGAAGGTCAATAAATTACGACGCAATCCCGACAGACATAAAAGGACTCCTTCTGTAATGACCATAATAGCCTTTATTTGTTCGGGTTGCCTTTATGTCATTTTCAGAGTTCGAACTACTACGGTTAAAATTTTTAATTGAAGAAAAGGGAGGGGTAGTTATGTAATTTGACAAAAAAGTGATTTTTGTGACTATGACTGAGTTGTTAAGTGGACCACCTCTTCAAAGCGAGCTCACTAGTCACTAGCTCAGCTCCTCCAATCCTCAAACCTATTTAACCAACGTCGGGGGCTGATTGGGGTTGCTCCGGCTCGTCGGCTCTCCGCCCATTGTTAAGCATATCCTCCATGGCCGTCCGTGTTTCGTATCTCCCTCCCGTATCCCGGCCTCGCCAGAAGAGAGGCCGGAGAATCGGCTTCCGAAAGCAGTGCTTAGCGATGGTGAAGCAGCAGAAGACCCGCTTCTACATCATCGGACGTTGCGTCTCCATGCTTCTCTGTTGGAACGCTCATGCCCTCCCAGATTGACTCGGCTGTCAATTCTCTTCTGCATTCCAAATTCCGGTTGATACAGATGAAAGGGTCGGCTCCGTCTACCGACATGACTCCTCCGGCAGACTCTCTCGTGCATTCCAAATTCAGAACTATTACAAGCTTCAATCAAGACATCTGGCCTTGCTCCACTCCCTACCTCCTTCCGGTCTCAATTCAGCTGCTCTCAAGGTGTTCGTCTATTTTTCAAATCAAGACAAGGATGCCAGAGTAACACATCGGCCACCTCGGAGCGGTGGCTTGGAGGAGATGAATCGACCAATCAGCCCCTCATTGAGCCCAGTCAAAGACTTGTGGCGAGGATTTCAAGTTGCCAGGTGGCAAATAACAGTAGATTTATAGAGATATGCTTCTGGTTGAACAATGGTTGTACATAGAGCACCTATAATATGAAAGAAAACGAAACATTAGACGTTGATGTAAACATGATTTCTGTTGTTTAATTATGATTACGACTTTATTTAAGTCTTAAGTCACGGTGGTTAAAATGGCGACGGCCCGCCCATGTGAAATGTGGGCCTGAAAAATACCAAACCCGATTAAATCCAAGTCCAGCATTATAATGATGCGACATACCTTCTGCTCAGAAAGGAGTAAAAAAGCAAATTAGAGATAGAGACCGAATAATCTGGACCATTGACCAGCCTTAGCTCTTTTTTCTCTTTTAACTTCTTTTTAGAAAATGGTAGCCTGATTGGGTGGGTTGGGCTTCTTAAACAGACAAATCTACTTGGTTCTGATACTCGTGAAAGAATGTGGCCCATCCAAGTTGTTCATCATCGATTCACCATAGTGGACCTTTTTGGGCAGAGTCCAAATTGGGAAGTTTTTTGTTCACTTCCCTCTCCCGGTCCACAATCCACATCAACCTCTACTCTAGCCAGGCGATATTAGCTGTCCAGAGTTTTATTTTTATTTTTTTAATTGAATAGAACACCATAAACATAAAATAAAATTGTTGTTGTGGTCAAGTGGCAAGAAACCTTGGGCTGAAATTTTTGCATTATGAATAGATGCTGAAACAATTTAGATTAGCTGAATGCAATGGCTGTGTAATAGGCTGTAAAATCAAACAATGATAAATTGCACTGGCCTGGCCCCACAGTGAGAGGTTGAATGGCAATGAACCCTATGTATTAAAAAACTGATGGGTCATTATCATTGGTCCACAGCCTACTAAATAGCAGTTAATCTTATCTCATTATCATCATTATCGTTCACACATTATCATTGATTGCGGTGCAAATACACTTTTGCACCAGTGGAGTAGAGTGAAATGGGTTACTCAAAATTTTACATAAAAAAAAATCAGTGTTAATATTTTACCAATTATTGATGTAAAAACTTTGTACGATGCATAAAAACACTGCTACCAAATGTGAGTAAAACCGGACGGGAGTGCAAGTTTATACTGCAAACAAAGGCAGTATAATTTCAGCTATTCTTTGCCCCCTTCAGCTTGTAATCCCATCTCCGATATGTAAATGTAACGTTATTAGACAAAGGAATAGATTTCGAAATTTCAAGAGGAATCGTAATTTCAATTCCGGGGAATTGGGGGCAGAAGAATTTACAGTAAGCGGTATAACATACTCCAATCATTCGATAAAGAGAGAGGGAGTGAGATGTATTTTAAAATAAGTCATTTTATAATTTTATACGTGGCCACGGCGCCAAAAGGAGAAAATAAAAAAATAGAGTGATAGAAGGAGGTGTGAGGTGTCCCAATAATTGAGTAAGAACAACTCCAACACCACCAAAGTCATCGTCAAATGTCCAGAACATCTTATACTCGTGCGGCTGTTTTTATTAAGGATGAGGTGGCCTTTGGATTTAGGCTACCTGACAAAAATATCCGTTACACCGACTGATACAATCTTAGATTAAAACCAAGGTTTCTAAAATTGAACCGGGCAACAATCTAGGGTTTGGTTTTCGAGTCAAATGGTCTGACTGTTTGAATTGAATAACAGTTTATTCTGACAAAAAAAAAAAGAAGTTAAAATCATTAGATGGTTTAAACGGCTTGAACGACTCAATCACCCGATTCAACAGTTTATTGATCAAATCAATGGTTTCGAGTGAAATAATGATTTTCAGATAAAACGGAACTGATCACCTATCGATTTTGAAAATCATGATTAAAACCGTGAATTTTACAGCCCTTGATATATCAATGTGGCCCACCTAAAATTGGATGAATGTGAGATTAAGTTGAGGTTATGGCTGTAATTTCATAGTTTTAGTCCAAAACTATGCCATCCGAGATAGCGGATTTTGCCTCGACACTTGTAATAAAAGAAATCATCCTTTTTCATTAATATACATGTAAGATCTAGATTCTACCAAACTCATATCATTGAACACTTTGTTAGATAGATGCAGCATTGCAACTTTGGTGGGGTGGGTGGATGGGGCCTGAGGCCAAACCAGGCCAAGCCTTAAATTCCGGAGCCCATTTTGATAATGGCCATTACTAAACCCTAATACGACTCACACCATATTCTAATAATTTAGGCATTCAGGATTTCTGTTTTTAAAGTTCTAACTTTGGATTTTCTGCTTTTTTTTTCGGACTTAAAAGTGTTTTGATTTTAGATTATGTTAAAAGAAACGCTTACCCAACCTTTAAAATACTTTTTGTTATATTTTGTTTACCACAGCCCAAAGCTCAAAAGTTTTAAGGAAGCTTTTTGACAATGTAATCTAATTGGCCTATCTCTAGTACTGACTCTTGTGTACAGTTCTCTATCAATCTATCATAATGAAGCTGCTTTCCTATTTTGCCAAAAAATGCAGAAACAGATCCAAATATAGCCTTAGCCTCTTGATCACCTTTTCAGTTGAAGGCAAATTTTTGGACTGTTCATCAAAGTGAAGGTGGGATTCGATCCCAAGTCTCCACTACAAGCTTACAACCAGCCAGATATTTTAGCAATTGAGCCAGTAAAAATTTTCATATGAGTCCATGACTTGCCGCTGTCACCTAAGCGTAGGGGTGGATTTGGAGCCGAGTTGAGCCCAATAGTTAGTTCATTGAGCTTGACTTGACAAGAAAGTATGAGGCTTAAGCTTGAGCTTGAGCTTGAGTTTGAGCTCGGTTCAAGCTAGACACTTGAGCTCGAGTTCAGCTCAAGTCAAAAGCTCGTAAGCTCGAGCTTGATTGTGAGCCAAATGTTTTATAAAAATAAAAATATATTTATAAAATTATTTTAAATTAATTAGTTGTTGTTGTTGTTATTATTATATATAAAAATAAAAGTATTATATATATATATAACATTCTTATCTCATATATTATTTTCTATATATATATAATATTTTTATATTTATTGTATGTATGTATGTATGTAGAAATTCGATTAGGCTTGTGAACCTCACGAGTTGAGCTTTATTAGGCTCGAAACTCAATTTAAATTGAGTTGAATTGAGCTTGAATAGTTAGGAAAAAGCTCGGCTCATGGCCACCCCTACCTAAGCCCGATTAAATTTGGCCATAGGTGTGATGCATTTCAATAACACCATAAGTATTTCTGCTTTGTATCTCCATCAAGGGAGTGTGGTTGATTTGTGCATTTTGGTTCCCTGTCTCTACATTTGGGTTAAGTTGCAAAATCTTGGATAGCAAGGGAAGCTTAGCAGAAACTTCAAACTTGAGGGGCTTTTAGGCTATGTTTGAGAGTTCTTATTTGACAAATAAGTGCTTAAAAATAAGTGCTTATCTCATGAGTACTTGATGAAAAGCATTTATTTCAAATAAAGATATTATAGGTATTTTGAAAATGATGTGGTGGGCCAAGATGGGCTAAAAAAAAGAAAATAAGAACTTTTTAGGTTTTTTGAATTCTACTTATTTCTCAAATATAAATGTTTATTCGGAAGTCCTAGATGTCAAATAACATTACACACGTAGAGATATGCTCATGAATGAATAATGTTTGTACATAGGCATTGGTCCTGCTTTATACATCAGAAGTCCTATGAAAGAAAACGAAACAGTAGGCATTGATGTAAAATGTGGACCATGTGAAATGTGGGCTTCAGTTGGTATGCTTCATATGTGGGCCTGAAAGCATATCAAGCCCAATTAAATCCAAGTCCAGCATTATAATGATGCGAGACATAGCTTTTGCTTAGAAAAGAATAAATAACCCAATTAGATCAGAGGCCGAATAATGTGGACCATTGACTAGCCTTGGTTAAATCTGCCTATTTCTTTGCCTCCTAGGACTTCGAGTAATTCAAGTCCAGCTGGAGATAGGTCTTTTGGGGAAAATATTTTTGGAAAAAACTTTGCGGAACCAAAAAAATAATAATAATTCTGTGAAGATGTTGTAATAATAGTATGGGTGTAAATGAAAATCTTCATAAGAGGAAAATTCTGCAATCTCCTCTTTGCCTTTGGTGTGAGAAAGACAATGAATCAGTGATGCATGTTCTATTTCATTGTGAAAAAAAGTAAATGTGTGTGGTTTGGTTCAAGTTGGATTTGTTAGTAGATCAAATCGATAATTTTCAAAATTTTGTTAGTCGGTTTGCTATGACTATCAGATCTGCTTTCTCTCGCTAAGTGGAGATTATTGTCAGCTAGTTATTGGATTATGGGTGATATGGAAGGACAGAAATAGCTTTTACTTTGAAGATTCCTCTTCTAAGCTATAATTAATGTCATGAACCAAGGTTTTTAAAACTGATTCGGAGAATGAACTGGTCAGAGGTTCGGTTTCTGGGTTGAATAGTCTGATTGTTCGAACTGAATGGTTTGCTTATTCTGACAAAAAAATTAAGAAAATTGAAAAAATAAAAAACAGTCAAAACTATTCGAATGGTTAATCACCCGGGTCAGCAGTTTGCTGACCAAAATCAACGGTTTTTGGGAAAATCTGGTTAAAAAAAACGGAACCAGTAACCTAATTGGTTTCCAATTTTTTGGTCCGATTTTGAAAACCATGCCATGAACAGGTTAAGAGTAAGAGTAGAGACAACTCTACTCTTGCAATAGAAATCAGGAAACTCTTTAGCTGAGCGTAGCCAAGGCATTTCCTTTTTTTTTTTTGTTGGTACCCTCCTACAGATGATTTTGTGAAAATAAATGTTGATGGAGGGTTAAAGGCTCCCAATAAGGCGTCCTTTGATATCACCGCTAGGGGTGCATCGGGTTGTGTTGTTGGGCTTCATGTGGTTATCTTACAGCTAGTTCCCTTAGTAGAAGCTCTTACCCTTCTGGAACCACAGCGAAAGCAGCTAAAAGAAAAGGTTCGTCTCGGGTGGTTTTTGAATCTGATTATCAACAGTCAGTCTCTTACCTCAACATTCTCACTATTCCAAGGATTTGGTCTTCAATTTGGATTTGATAAACTTTTGTGAAGGTCAGGTGGTTAAGTTTTTGTAGTGCCCCCGAAATATGGGTTTTAAAATTAGACGGGACCGGATGGTTGGACTAGAAAAATCAGGACTGGTTCTGTTTTACCCCAGAATCATTATTTTACCAAAAACCATTTGGTCAACAAACTACTAATCTGGGTGATCGAATTATTCAAACCATCTAATGTTTTGGCCGTTTTTAATTTTTTTTTGTCAAAATGAATCGTCCATTCAATTTAAACGATCGGACTGTTCAACCCGTCAACCCGATAACCGAACCCTGACCAGTTCGATTTTAAAAACCTTGCCCTAACTGTGAATGCTGCAGCCCATGAGTCAGAAAAAGGAGGTTTTCATTTAGTGTTGTGGCTGGAAAGTGTCTTCCCAACATGGTTATCGTCTTTCTTTTCTTCGTTGTCTTTAATATTGTGTTTGGTGAAACCTTATACGTTTCCCCCATCTTTTCCTTAATTTGCTTTTTGTCTCTTTTTCAAACCGTGTTGGTTGTTTTCTCTCCTGTTTTGGTATTATAGTTGTTTGTGCTCTTCCATGAATCCAATTTTTTACCAAAAATACACTATGAGAGGCAGCTTCTGTCCAGTGTTCACTGTCAGATTGGAACAACCGGTGGGACTGGATCCACCAAACTATTCCAATCTAATTGCTTAAAGAAGATTCTCTTTAAATGTACAAAGAACTCTACACGTTTCACTGTCGTGTGGTCGAAGAAGGTCGACTCTGTAATATACAATCTCTTGGTCACGTGGCAACAGAATAAGATGAGAGGCGTTAAGATGCACGGTGCCAGAAGTGTCGTAACTCGTAAATCTGTGCCGGTCATTTTTGCAAGGCCATCTGGGCCAGTGAACTGGGGGCCCACGAGCTGACCCGAAAACAGTGTGGGGAGTGCGTTGTACGCACTCATTGTAGTTTAGAGGTTTAGAGGCTTAGAAGTAAGGGTTTTGAATCCTTTCTGTTGGTGGGCCGTTGTCGTGGTCTCGCGGAACGTCTTTTTATTTTCCCTTCTTGTTTTTATCTCTGCTTGGGACCTTGGGTAGTTTCTAGTTTCTCTTGTTTTCTCTCTCATGACACTTTTTTCTTCTCTTTCTGAGCTTTCAGTGATACAGAAACACAGACCTGGATATTCGCCTCTGAGTTGTATGGGTTTATAATATAAGATCCATTTGTTTTTTGTAATCGTCGGGAATGAGATAGAGGAGAGGGTGAGAAGCAAATCAAAGGGAAATGCCGACATTTCGTCATGTTGGGTTTCTGATCTTGGTTCTGCGCGTTGTCTTCCTATTGGCAGTGGTGTATTGTGGATTTCCGAAGAGCCTTTCCGGTGGACCAGAGCTTGTGACAGGGTAAGACATCGCCGAATCTTGCAGGGTGGGATCGTTGATTTTCCCATTGAGGGTACCTACAATCCTTACACTTTGCCTTATTTTTTGGTCCGTGGTTGATTTTAAGGTCTGGGTTTAATTGAGGATGGCATTTGGCTTCCGGATCTTGATTCTTGAATTCGTTTTATTTTGCTCCTTAATTTTCTCTTCCTGGATTCCGGGTCTGGTTATTTTGTAATTTATATGGATGGGCTTTTTGATATTCCTTGCTTCTTTACTGTTTTCCTTTTCTTTGTTTAGTGGATTCTGGATTGGATGATTGTTGATGTTCTGAGGTTCTTTGGTTTTGTAAATTGACATCTATGTGGGTCTATACTGTTCTTTCTCTTTTGATCTATTTCATAGATGGGTTTTCGAAGTTGTTGATTCATCTTCTCTACTTGTTCATTTTCTTCGGCTTTCGATCTTTTTTAAACTCTAATGGGTGGGGATTTGTATGTGTGCAACAGTGCAAGTGGTTCTCTTTTACTTATTGTAATGGTTTTGGCACATTTCTTTTTCTTTGAACCAGACTCTATTTTATGAGAGTGAAATTGGGACATACTCCAAAAGAATTCTATGTTCAAATTGAAACTAGAAGTCATGTCTGTGGGTCACTTGTAGTGATTGCCCCAGATATGGCGGCCTGAATGTAAAGCTTTCTTTCTTTCTTTTTTTCGCCTCCTTCCTCTTCTTTCAATTCCATTGACATTTTTGCAGATGAAATCCTTATCAAGACTGTGACATTTTTGCAGATTCATTTGAATTTCTTTGATGCTGCCGCCTCATCCAGGACTTCTCTAGTATCTTGTTCAGATGAAATATGTAATTTGGCCGTTCAAACTTTAGTTGGTGGATGCACTGGTCAGAATCCCCACTGGTCATATCTTATTATGTATAAGATATGTTCTTCTTTGACACTGTTCTCGGGAAGTCTTTGGTTGCAAACTCTTCGGCTACCATAATATTTGGGTAGGCATTATGTATTAGATATGTTCTTTTGTAGGATTTGGGTGATGGGGATAGTATTATGTTTTTTGGAACTTACATGATTGAGATTTGGGCTTGAGACTGATGTATCAATTATGTGTCCAGAGACTTGACCAAGCTAGACAGAGCAGTTGATGGAATTTTTGGGTTTGGTCAACACGAACTATCTGTCATTTCACAACTGTCCTCACGAGGAGTTGCACCAAAGGTGTTTTCTCCTTGCTTGACAGGAGCTAATAGTGGTGGAGGTATATTGGTTTTTGGTGGGATTATGGAGCCAAATATTGTCTATAGTCCTCTTGTTCCAAATCAGTACGTCATCTTCTTGGAGCTATTATCTTTTATTTGCCATTTTTTCTTCTCATGTAGACTAATTATTACAGTCTCCTTTTTTATCTCAAGTTTGTTTTCAGAATTATTAGTAGCATAAATAGTTGTGAATGGACATATTGGAAACACTTGCATTTTTTTTTTCTTTTTTATTAGTAGAGGACATTTTTCTTTATACTGGAACACATTTATAAATTTTAGTGGGGTTGATAATTAGATAAACAGATAGTTGTTTTGATTCTTAACATTAAAGAATTTGTCCACTAGAAGTGCCTTTCGAAGTCTATGCTTCAAGGAGAGAAAAGAAATTAGAAACCTAGTAGTCAATGATCTTTACTTACCTATAGAACTATCTGGTTAAAGCTTGTTTGCTTCCTTTGACTCTATTTCATTTATATCATAACTTTGCATTTATCATATGAATCTTTATATTAGTTTGGTTAAAGCTTGTTTTCTTCCTTAAGTTTGTTCAGCTGGCTCTAACAACGTTTTTGATCATCATCTTACGCTACTTTCCCCTCATCGTATCACTTGTTGAAGCTACTCCCTGATTTCCATGAGTATACATGTTCATTTCTAATCCTATCTTTTCTAGTTTTACCATTTAACCATTTCAACATCCATATTTACTTCCATGCTCATCTTTTAGACATGTTTTTTGATTTCCTGATGCTCTACTCCATATAACGTTGTTGGCTTTATGGCCATTTTATAAAACTTTCCTTGTAGCCTAAGTGGTATTTCCCAATCACTCAACATTTTGGATGAATTAATTTTATGGGCAATATCCTCCTCAATCTCTCACTTGTTATGAATTATTGAACCGAGGTAACAAAAGAAATTATAGAGCCATATCTTGGTCTCTGGTACTAATATTGCACTATTCTCACACTAATTATATATTCCCTCTAGTTTTGTCAATCCATGGAATTTCCTTTTTGACAAGTTTAATCAAACATCCATGAATATGTGATCAAATAAGGGCTAAGTGTCAATCTTTGTTGAAGTCCCATTCTCATTAAAAACTTCGATGGTCTCTCCCATAGGTGTTTAATGCTGGTTATTGTGCCATTACATATGTCCTGTGGTCCACACATCTATTTGTCATTCACTCATTCATTTCTTTTCCAAAACATGCCATACCATCTCTTCCTATCTAAAAATCAGCTTACCTTAAAGCCCTCACACATCTTTTATTCTGCACGAGGTATCTAACATAGATGGCAATCTTTGTTTATGTGCATAAGAAAAATCAAATTTGATTCATTTTAATTTTGATTCTGCATTGGGTTTGACTTCCTTTTGTCTCAAAACTTTCAGGCCTCATTATAATTTGTATTTGCAGAGCATTGCTGTCAATGAGCAAATTTTTCCCATTGACCTAACAGTGTTTGCTACTTCAAGCAAACACTGTAAAAAGTTCATTGTAAAAAGGTTTTATAGATAATTATGATGTATACATGAAAGCATTATGCTGCTTAAAGTAATCACCCACTAAATTATTATTCTGGATGACATGTAAAACTAAGAAATAAAACATGTTTAACAAAATAAGGAAGTTCTTATATATGTTAACAATCGACACTGCTCTCATGGACTATATTCCATGATATTGTAAAGACCAATTGCTGTGATTTGCATAATTGCATCTCAAATTACTTAAGATAGACAATAGTTGGGATCTCCCAACAAACAATGTAGAGAGTGCACATATCTAAAAAGGCCATTATTCAATGGTGGCCCCCAAAATTTGGGGTCTTGGGAGGGGTAGACTAGATAGTCCTATCTCCTAATCTTTGGCATTTTCTTTTGCACAAAGTGGTTGCTCTCACTCTCATGATATGAGAGTGCACATATCTTTCATCTAGAAGTAGAATTTAGGGAAATTTTCAAGAAGTTTACTTCTATCCAACTCATGCTTAACACTTCTTTGTGAAAGGTTGTTTATTAGATATGGTTGTTGCATAACTTATGTCCACTTTCTGAAGGTTTTAGCAACTAAGCTTCTATGCAATAGATAAATAGCGGGGATACCTTTAAGTGTTTTTTACATTGCAAATGCATTTATGAAATTCTTCTTTGCTATTTCTATTTATTGGATATAGTGTCATGCTCTTATTTGTTGTAATGTATTTAAGAGTTTGTGTATACACTACACATATTATATTTGAAAATAAGTTTAATAATGACATTTCATATAGCCAAAGAAGTGGAGAATTAGCAATAAATCACAAATCATGAAATAAAGAATTGGGAAAAACAAAATTCAGTTATATTTCACATTTACATAGCCTCCCTCCAAGATCTAAAATTCAAGAGACCAATGAAGGGTGACACATATGAGCTAGGGGTAGCCCAGAAAGGACATGGACAGTAGTAAGAAATGATTTGGCAATAATAATTTAACAGTGAATATGACTTTAAATTGAACAGATTGGCAAAACAGGGTTCATGTAGCCAACCCCATATAAATAGGATAAGGCATGGATGATAATGTTGGTGACATATTAGGGATGATTGTTTATGACTTGACCTGACCTACCTAGCTTGCAAATTTTTGGGCCTAGGCACCCATATTTTTTCTAGGTCTGGCCTAGCTCGGACCCACATTAAGCCTACAAAAAAATGCAGATCTATGATGTTTCATTATATCGTGATAAACCTGATATTAGATGCAACCTTACGATGGACTTTTAGCTAGCAACCATTAATTGTAAACTCAATATGGACTTTCAGTCAAAAATTTTATCCCCATATAATTGATGTGATTATAGATTTTTAGATTTAGAATTATCTTGAGAAAGATGTTTAGGCACACATTAGACTTCAATATCTTAGTATTTATTATTATTATTATTATTATTATTATTATTATTATTATTTTATTATCATCTTATGAATATATACTTATTATTTTATTATTGTCTTATTAATATTTTATTATTATTGTGTATTATTTTAAAAATAATTTATTATTATTTAATAAAATAATATATGTGTATTTTATTAGTACTTAATTATAATATATTAACATTTTATATGTACTTAATTATTATTATGCTTATTATTTAATAAATTAATATCTTTGTTTTTATTATTTATCGATTGATATTTTATTATAGTATTACTATTTTATGAATATTTTACAAATTTATTATTATTATTTTCACTATTAATATACTTTAATTATTATTATTATTATCTTATTATTACTTTCATAATATTTTATTAATTTATTATTATCATTTTTATGATTATTTAATTATATTGTATTAATATTTTATTTACTCTTTTATTATATTTTATAATTAATAATTTTTGTTATTATTAATTATTAATATTTTTATTATACTATTATTTTATTATTATTTTACTAATATTTTGTTAATAGTGTATTAATATTTTATTATTTATTATTAATTTAATAATAGCTTATTATTTTATTAATATTAGGGTTTGGGGGTCTTTTTTTCATGAGTTCTTTATTTCTTGAGAGACTCTGGAATGGGCCCTGGAATGGTCATTCCCCCATATGGGAGAATCTCATTTCTCAAGAATGGGAATCGAAATCCCATTCTTGCCAAACAAATGGAAAGAATCAGAATGGGTCATTCCGATTTCGATTCCAGGCACCTATTCCTGGAAATCAAATGGGCCCTTAGTCTTCTTGTATTGAAGTCTAATGTGTGCCCAAACATCTCAAACGGGATGTAGGATTTCTCAAGATAATTCTAAATTTATAGATCTGTAATCACATCAGTTATATGGGGATAAAAAAAAGACTGAAAGTCCATATTGAAGAGTTTACAATTAATGGTTGCTGGCTGAAAGTTCGTTGTAAGGTTGCAACTAATATCAGGTTTTTCATGATATAGTGAAACATCATAGATCTGCATTTTTTTGTAGGCTTAATATGGGTCTGAGTTGGGCCAGGCCTAGGAGAAATATGGGTGCCTAGGCCAAAACATTTGCAAGCCAGGTAGGCCATGTCAGATCATAAACAATCATCCCTAATATGTCACCGACATTATCATCCATGCCTTATCCTATTATATTGGGTTGGCTACATGAACCCTGTTTTGCCAATCCGTTCAATTTAAAGCCATATTCACTATTAAATTATTATTGCCAAATCATTTCTTACTATTGCCCATGCCCTTTCTGGGCTACCCCTAGCTCACATGTGTCACCCTTCATTGATCTCTTGAATTTTAGATCTTGTAGGGAGGCTATGTAAATGTGAAATATAACTGAATTTTGTTTTTCCCAATTCTTTATTTCATGATTTGTGATTTATTGCTAATTCTCCACTTCTTTGGCTATATGAAATGTCATTATTAAACTTATTTTCAAATGTAATATGTGTAGTGTATACACAAACTCTTAAATACATTACAACAAATAAGAGCATGACACTATATCCAATAGAAAGAAATAGCAAAGAAGAATTTCATAAATGCATTTGCAATGTAAAAAACACTTAAAGGTATCCCCACTATTTATCTACTGCATAGAAGCTTAGTTGCTAAAACTTTCAGAAAGTGGACATAAGTTATGCAACAACCATATCTAATAAGCAACTTTTCACAAAGAAGTGTTAAGCATGAGTTGGATAGAAGTAAACTTCTTGAAAAGTTACCTGAATTCTTTAGATGAAAGATATGTGCATTCTTATATCATGAGAGTGAGAGCAGCCACTTTGTGTAAAAGAAAAAGCCAAAGATTACGAGATAGGACTATTTAGTCTACCCCTCCCAAGATCCTAGATTTCAGGGGCCACCATTGAATAATGGCCTTTTTAGATATGTGCACTCTCTACATTGTTTGTTGGGAGATCCCAACAATTGTCTACCTTAAATAGTTTGAGATGCAATTATGTAAATCACAGCAATTGGTCTTTACAATGTCATGGAATATAGTCCATGAGAGCAGTGTGACTGTTAACATATATAAGATAATCTGCAGCAACCAATCAAGTTGTATCAAGATAAAAGTCCATTCTGAGGTTAAGCTACTATAACTTCTGCAACAATCTTTTTTTTTTTCATCAGTATTTTTTTAATCAACAATAGGCTTCTTATATTCAGATTCTCTAAAACCTTTCTACTTTAGGACATTGGAAATGCTTTGCTTCATTTTTTTGAAATGTCAAACTGTTGCGTAGCAGTTCTGCTGTCTGAAACAAAATTAAACATGATATTAGCAACCACACTTTGAGTGTGTGGATGCAATGTCAATACCAGTAATCTTGTGTGTATATTTGCCTCAATTAGTACATGAATGAGTTGGCTAGAAGAAGAAAGCTAATCTTTGTTTTTTTTTTTTTTTTTTTTTACAAATCCCCAGTGTTCCCAACACAGGAGTAGCTGGAGCTATAGCTATCTTCTTATACACAGGTAATTACATAGAACCTTAACTCCACTTCTCATTTCCAGCCATTCTCGTGGGTCACCAAGAAGGTCAAGCAATCCTGAAGTACCTGAATGTAAGCCATGATTCAAGAGCAACTCTGAAATTTCCTAATACACGTTTTCTAAAGCCTGAACTAATAGCTCCTTGCTCCTTTGTTCTTACATCTTGGCCTCCAGTAAGTCCTGTGGTAAACGAGGGATCAAAAAAATTGTTTAGCAACCTCCATGGCTTGTCCTCAAATCCAGTGAAACACTGGATTTGAGACTTAATTAGGTGCTAATACTTTTGCTTATTCCCTTACATTTCCAATCCGTTTTCATACCTTCTAGTTCAAGCAGCTCTTCCCTCCCACCTCTCTCTTTCTCTCTCTTCTTAGTCTGTGTGAGTTTGTGTTTGTGGGAAAATGAAACTTGTTGGGGAGAAGAGATATGCTTTGTTACTAGCAGCTTGGGTCTCTGATTACGTGAAGAATGTATATGGTGGATACTTCAATGTATTTGTTGATGCATTTGGGGAAGAAGGGGAGCAGTGGGATTTGTTTAGGTTGTAGAAGGAGAATTTCCTGAAGCAGATGAGCTTCATAAACCATGGATTTGTGATTAGTGGTAGTTTCCATGATGCTCATGGAAATGATGCTTGGGTCTTAAGGCTTTGCATCTTGATTCAAACACTGTATGCCATGGAGAAAAAAGTGCTTGGAATTTGTTTGGGCACCAAGTATGCTATAATTCTCAATCATTTATTAAGAGACTTACCATTGTTGTTTCTTCCTGAAACATTTTTAGTTGATGATCAATACAAAATATATACTTCGTTTACCTGAAATGTCTATGATCACTCCCACACATGCATAGCTGAAGTGACTTCGCAATTTTCACCAATATGTATTGGTCGAGTCCAGATTTCCTACCCACACGATATAGCAGCCACACATGGAAAATATCTCATGCTCTTACATGTTATTATGCATGGGGAGATGTTCCCAATGCACGGATGTAGTGCTCTGTGGGTAGGTGTGACTAGAGTTCTTGCCGGTAGGAGATCCGGAGTCATATTGATTTAACCCAAAACGTTTTTGGTGCAAACAGCAATATATGGTACCGACCACAACCTTAGTTAACTTTTTGCTAATCTTTTGTTTGTTGGTTCTCTCTTTCTCTCTCTCTCTCTGAAGTGAAGTAAACAAGTTATGCATTTGTTGTATGCAACAGGTATGGGAGGTTCCTTTTGGAGCTGAGGTTGCCTTCTCAGGCAAAACAGGAGTAGAGATGCTTGGTCTTGGAAACCTTATATTAGGGATTCAAGTCCATCATGAATACAGAAAAGACATTTTATATAATCATTGACCGTCTTGTCAACAACTGTATACAGGTAATTGTTTAGGTGGTTAGACACTTATTGCCTCACTAATTGCTTTCTCTCAACTTCTCTGATCAAATCAACTAACTCTGAGCTGTAAACCAACAGAATTTGCTGAACAAACGAAATCAAGAATCGAGATTGCTGAAGCAGATAGGAAGACTTGGGGGAAGATTTGCAAGGAGAGAGAGAATAGAATTGCTCTAAATTTGCAATCGTCTTTTTGTTTTACATCTTACAAATTATGTTTGGTCTGAAATATGAATAAGCCCAGCTTGGGGTCATGCAACAGATCCTTTGCATTAGCAATGAATAATTGTATTCTCTTTCTTTTTTTATGCTTTTTGTATCAAGTACTTCATACAAACTAACTTTAGCTGTAATGGATGCAAACATGAATTTCAATAAAGTATATATTTTCTTTTATCAAAAGCTCATTTGAATGCAAATTTACTTCTTTTTTATTGATGTACTTTTACATCTTAGTATCAGTGTAAATATGTATTGGTCTGTCATTTGTCAATGCATAAATGTAATATTACCAAACATAGGCAAAAGTGAACTAGAGTGCAAATTTAACCTAAACCAGAATTTACACTCCATTTGCATTGTCTTTCCAAACGCAGCCTGGATGTGCCCTTCTATTCAACAGCATTATTTAGAAACAAAGAAATCAACCGTGTTGAGAAGAACAATAGGCTTTAGAACACAAAGGCTGTGGTGGCTGTGAACTGAATAACTTATTGTGGGGGTGTTTTCCAATGCGATGTTGTTTTCATTGTTGCAAATTTCAAAAACAAAACAAAGCCGGCTAGTTTGAAAACAGATTGATTATTAAAGCAAGAAACTTGCTTTTGGTTGTATATGTGTTTTATGCTTCCAAAGATGAAACAAAAAGAAAATGTATTATTGATTTTCTAATTTAGATAACATGATTTTATTTGGTTGTTTAATATCATATTTCATAAATCGTATAATATATATACCATAAAATTTGCTTTTGTTTTAAAAACCACTATTTTGATTGTTTCAAAAACATGTATTGATGTTACTAGAAAAAGAAAAACATGTATTGTTGTTTGAAACAATATTGTTTTTGCTTTTCAAAACAAAAACACCATTCAAAAGAATTTATTTTCACCGATGTGACAATTTCAAAAATAAATGAAGACAAAAACATTCATATGTTGTAGATTGAACGCCCCTTAAATAATTATATAATAAAACATTTTTAGATATTATCATATTATAGCAATCAACCCAATTCAGCTTCATCTAGAACGAGCTCACAACTTAATAACTTATTCATTAAAAAGCAATAAGTCGTATTTTGTTTGGGCCCCATAATTTTCTACCCGGAGCTATATTTAGATAATCAGGATCAACATCAAATGGGTCTAATTTAACCTAAAAAGAAACTAATATGTTCTTTTTTTTCCTCTTACTTCTCAATTTGAAGATCTACGATGGATCATCAGTGATCCCATGATTTTTCTAGAAATATGTCTTTGTTTTGAGAAGCAAAAATAAGTTTTGTTTGATTTTAAAAAATAATCAATTCATATTTTTGAAACCGTTAAAATGATGGTTTTTAAAAATGAAAACAAATTTTAGAGTACATATATTGTATGATTTATAAAAGTTGATGAGAGATCATTATACCTGATGCTTCTCAATCCAAGGTGGTGTACGAACTGAGGAGAGCAACCAGATAGTCTTTGCTGGTAGGGCGGGGCTGAGCTACAAGGATGAGGCCGCACTTCAAGACATGTGGTCAAGGAAACAGAAGTCAGAGGCCCGAGGAGTTATCCCCGGGTAAGAACTCCGACACTGAAGTCAGTAAGAGGTGGTAGGATGATCGGGCCGAGTTATAAGGATGATGGTCCGAGGTAAGTAGCGGTGTAGGTCTCAGAAGTTGGATCCCTTTCCTCGAGCATGGAGTACCTTTTATAGCCGAAGATTCGTGTCCTAGTCAGATTGGGCTTCTGGGGTTGTCAGGATGAAGTTAGCCATCGAGGTATTCAGGATAGAGTCCCATTACCTCGCGGAGTCGTCTTCCTTATTCTTCTTTATCCGTAGTTGTGCTCATCCATATGATGTATAGTTGACGTGGCTGGAAGGATAAGATGGGGTGCCACAGTAATAGCATAGCTTGGCTGAGCTAGCCCATCGTGGCCGGGTGACCGAGCTAGGCTGACATGGCCAAGCTATGCCGATGTGGCCGAGTTAGGATGACATGGCAGGGTGATAGTTGGACGGTCACATGTCTCATAGGGCCAGCTCAGCCATGACCCGAACAATACCAAAACATGATTCTTACACCAGAAATTCTAGAACATATTTTTATCTCAGTTTTGGTACCAAAAAACATGGATATAACCAAAAGTATGTTTTCCATGTTTTTATTTTAGTAAACCAAATTTTCATCAAAATAGATGGTTTAATTTGTTTTTTTTTTTTACTCACAATAAGAAAAGCAATTCACATGGAACAATGCCCCCTTAATTTTCTAAGGCCCCGTTTGGTTTGTAGGAATAGGGGTCTGGAATCGTAATCGGAATGGGCTATTCTGGTTCCAACTATTTGGTTGGGCGGATTTGGAATCCCATTCCCATTCCTAGTGGAATGTCAATCCCCCATTTGAAGGAATGGCCATTCCCTCCCCCTCCCTTGGAAATGAAATCTAATTCCTACTTATTCAAATGATCATTCTCATTCCTGTATGAACCAAATAGCTTATGGGAATAGACCGTTCCAATTTTGATTCTAATTCCAATTCCAACTACGAACCAAACAGATCCTAAGTTTTGGTAGGTGTCAATCTATGCCTTGAAAATGATGTATCATTAATTATTATTAATTTTCTAAAACACAATGTACTTAATAAACAAGATTTGATTTGGATAAATCAGGCCAATTGGTCAACAATGAGAAATCATGCTTCGTTGTTCATAGTAAAATGCCCACCACCAAAGTTAACATGATAAAAAATGTAACAAGGTTTTCTCATAAAATAGTTGGCATTCACTTATCTTGGTGTGCCTAAGGGCATGAAGCACTTGAGGATTGTTGCTTTGAGCTTAGCATATTCAAAAGATCAAAGCTAGAAATTAAGGTTATGTTTGGTTTGAAGGAAAATGCAGACAAAGGAAGAGAAGGATAGGAAACCTTTACAAACCTTGTATATGTTTCTCTGTCTTTCCCTTCCTTTCCCTACCTTTTCCTTCAAACCAAACATAGCCTAAAGGTTGGAATTTGGAAGGCTAAACTTTTGATAATTGGAGGTAAGGTTACTCTAATGAAGCATGTCCTTTAGAGCTTAATTATTCATATGTCGACTGTGGCTGCTCCTCCTAAACTGTAACTCATAGAATAATTAAACTGCTTGCTAACCTTGTTGGGGTTCTTTATATCACGACAATCAATTGCATTGGCTTAGTTGGCAAAAAATTTGCAAGCCCACTCAAGGATGCCCCATAAGTTGACCAACTCAAAGTGCTTCGAAACAAAAGCATTTGGGACAATCTGATCACCTCAAAGTATATTAGATCCACTTCTATCCTGTTATTGGACAAAGCTAATTTTTGTTAGGGTAAATTTCTTAAACTACACTTATGGTTTAGCTAATTGAGTAAGTGTACTCTTACTATTTGGAAATTGACTAATGCTACTCCTATTGTTTCTAACAGTTGACTAATATTCCCCTTACCATTAGCATCCGTTAACAAAAAGACAAAAAAAAACTATTTTATCCTTTATTCTACTTCAAAATTTCAAAATAAAATAGAAAAAAGGGGAAAGAGATGTTAGTTCATCAAAACCCTAACATTTCAAACCCAGAAGCTCCACATTGTGGTGAATCGAAAATGGTTACTATTTAATGGCTTAAGAATCTCTACCTTATCTCGGTGTTTAGAAATCCAAAGTCCCTCTCTGCTCATCAAAGTCCCACTCACAGGGAGCACACACTCCCTTCAAGATTGGAGGCAGAGCTCTTAGGGCACACACTCCCTTTGTGTTTTCCATTATATTTAGTCTTTTGATATTTAAGCCAAAGTTTGTTGAGCATATTTAAAGCTTCCTGCATTTTGTATATATCGTTAAAGAGATTTCGTGCAATTACGAGCGTAAGTTTATTTGTTGGAGTCGAGGTTGATAATGAGCTTTAATTTAGGACTATTTCTCTTGACATAGTTCAAATTTTTTTAAGATTTAGGTTGCAATCTTGTTCGATAATGGAGTCTTTTTTTTTTTTTATTGAAACCAAAAATCAAAAATAAAAAAAGGGCTACACACAACGGGGGTAGCCCCATCCCCAAATGTCAGCACAAGAGAGACACTTTAATTAGAAAGGCAAAAAAGAAACAGAAGCAATGTTTGAATGAGAACAATTAGCAAGCCAATCAACAACTTGGTTACCTTCTCAGTAAGTGTGACTGTACTCCACAACGCCGTCCATCCTCTCAACCAAAGACTTGCAACCTTTCATGATCCTTATTGTGAGCTTCCCAAGTAGCCCACGCTTCAGCAAGATTGACAGCCAAGGTTCCTACACCATAGGCTTTGAAATCTAAGATCTGACCAAGGTGGTTTCTGACCACACAAGCAATGGTGCATTTGTTGTTTATGCAAGAAGGATCAAAGTTTATTTTGATTCCATCTACTTTTGGCTTAGTCCATTTGATAGGGATGACCATCTTTTTTGGTTCCATTAGTGAATCACTACCATAAATTGTAGAAGCTTCCATAAAGAAGTTTTTAGCTCTATCAATGATAATTGAGGGAAGAATTTTTGTTATTTCGATTCTTCCAAATTTGCCACATTAAGATAGCAATTTTTTCTTTTACAAAAGGGATCTTAGGATGACGGGAGATATCATCCAGAGAGGCCCACAATTCAAGAACCAAATTGTAATTCCCTTGAGGAGCCGAAATAGAATCTTTGTGATGATCCAAATTTGTTTAGTGAAGTGGCAATTTAAAAAAAATGTGAGTAGAATCCTCCTCTTCACCACAAAAGTCACAACGGCTGTCAATATCAACACCTCTTCTCCTAAGAGCTATATTGGAAGGGAGTTTATTATTAAACAAGATATATAAGAAAACCTTGATTTTGGGGGCAATTTTTAGATTCCAAATTTTATTGATTTCTTTTGTCACTCTAGTAGGGATACCATGCATCCAACAAGCCTCATTATATGCTGACTTGATAGAGAAATCACCTTTTGGGTTAGGTCTTCAAACTTTACTATCCTCAAGATCATCTGATGGAATGAAAATATTTCTAATTTTTTTCCCATGCACTTAATGACACAAGGTTCTTAATCAAATCTTCTTTCCAAGTTTTAGTCTCATGATTGATGACATCACTAACCCAAAGGTTAATATTACCAATATCTGCTTTGTTAACCAAATTGATGAGGGGAAACTCATCTGGCCACTAACAAGAATTTTGTCTCATTACCATTGCCAATAATCATTCCAAGCCCATGAATGATTCTTTTTTGGCGTAGTCTCCCAAAAGTCATCTCTCTGGAGATATTTTCTAGAACTTTCCAACCTAATTTTGCAAGGAAAATTTCATTCATCTAGCCTAAATTCTTCAAGCCTAGCCCACCCCATTGTTTAGAAGTGGGCTTCTTTTTAAGGCATGGGATTACTAGCAAAGAGTCTCCTTCGATAATGATGGGAAAGTCTTTGTAATTCAAAGTTAAGTTATGGGCTTCCCAAGCTGTCCAAACTTTTGCTACATTAGTGAAGGTATATATCTAATAAAATAGGCTTTAGCTTCCAAAATACTTCTAAGTGAATTTCTTACAACGCAATCAAATGGAAAAAGAGCCATCACTCTTTCTCGAGGCACCAAAATTAATTTTGATAGCCTTTCCTTGAGTACACTTCCATAAAATGGGTTTACAAGTCTTTTTGCACGATTTAACCCCCTCTAGATTAAGGTTATTTTGACTATTAATATACAGATTTAAAACCTGATTATTGATAATAATAGTAAGATTTGCACCGAGAATTTTACATATTTTATTGTTTCTATTCTTTCATAAGAACCAAAGAATACAAGCACTTTTTTCTTTGGTTTGATCTTTGTTAACTCCTATCCTGTCCAGGTTCTCCCCCACCAAGTTTTAAGATCAACATTGTCAATTGGCCCCTCCAAAGAATTTACAATGGCCAATCACACTTGTTTTGCAATAGGACAAGTCCTGAGTGTGTGGTTCACATCCTGTGCCTCCCCACATTAAGAAGAAAGAATAAGAAAATTTTTAATTTTAGGAGGAAGTTGAAGGCTCCACACCCTACATCCAAGATTATTAATGTGCCTAACTCCTTTTTATGTTTGGTTTGAAGGAAAAGATAGGGAAAGGAAGGGAAAAGTAAGGAAATCTATACAATGTTTGTAAAGTTTTCTTTATCTTTTCCTTCCTTTTCCTACTTTTTCCTTCAAACCAAATATAGCATTAGTGATAAACGCTTCATTGTAGGCCGATTTCAATGTGAATTAACTTTTTTTTATAATATTGTATGTTCTAATTTTATGCCAGTAGGAAAGCTGGACTAAGGAACGGATATTTTCCTCCATTTCCTGTCATGATTGATGGCATCAGAAACTCGAAGATCCTCTCTATTCGAGTCAATTTTGAGCCACCTCACAAAGAGGGAGGTCGTCCATCCACCTATCCCTCCAGAAGTCAATAGTTGTCCCATTCTCGACAGTCTAACTCCTAGGCTGTGTTTGGAAATAATGAAAATAAGTGTGAATGCAAATATATAGAGTGTAACACAGTTCATATAAGGTTGAGTTTGGAAACAATGCAAATAGAGTGTAAATCCTGGTTCGGGGTAAATTTGTAC
The DNA here is from genome assembly GCF_056320005.1 of Nelumbo lutea. Lineage (NCBI taxonomy): Eukaryota > Viridiplantae > Streptophyta > Magnoliopsida > Proteales > Nelumbonaceae > Nelumbo > Nelumbo lutea. Next base: position 12,300,627 of record NC_142691.1, read on the forward strand.
CCTGCTTCACTTTTGCCTATATTTGGCAACATTAAATTTATGCATTGAGAAATGACAGACTAATGCATATTTATATTGATAATAAAATATAAAAGTACATCAATAAAAAAGAATTAAATTTGCATTCAAGTGGGGTTTTGATAAAAAAAAAGCATATGCTTTATTGGAATTCATGTTTGCATCCATTACAGCTAAAGTTTGTTTGGTAAGAAGGTAAATTTGTCATTTACTGTTATTTGCATCGTTTCCAAACACAATCTAAATTGCAAAATTGAGTTAATTTTGCATTGACAAATTTATCTTCTTACCAAACATACTTTTATCTGTAATGGATACAAACATAAATTCCAATAAAGCATATGCTTTTTTAGTTTTTTTATCAAAAGCCCACTTAAATGCAATTTTACTTCTTTTTTATTGATGTACTTTTACATCTTATTATCAATGTAAATATGCATTGATCTATCATTTGTCAATGCATAAATGTGTCAATGCATAAATGTAATGTTACTAAGCACAAATAAAAATGAACCAGAGTGTAAATTTATCCTGAATCGGGATTTACACTCCATTTGCATTGTTTCCAAACGCAGGCCATAAGGTTTATTCAAGTTCTACATGATTAATTTTAGGCATACAATCATTCCATTAAAGCCAACGCAAGCCCACGGCTTGCAGCTTTCACCTAAGTCCGATTAAATTTGGCCGTGGGGCCTCAGCTATGCCATGCATTTCAATAACATCGTAAGTACTTCTATTTTGTAGCTCCATCAAGGGAGGGTGGCCGGTTCGTGTATTTTGGTTCTCTGTCTCTACATTTGCGATAAGTTGCAAAATCTTGGATGGCAGAGGAAGCTTAGCAAACTTCAAACTTGAGGGGCTTTTAGGCTATGTATGGGAGTTCTTATTTGACAAATAAGTGCATAAAATGGCGTGCTGAGTGTTTGGTAAAAAACATTGATTTCAAATAAGGATAATATAGGTATTTTTAAAATGGCGTGCTGAGCCAAGATGATATAAAAAGAGAAAATAAGAACTTAAAAACATGGTTTTCAAAACCGGACCGAACTAGACGGTCGGACTAAAAAAATGGGAACTGGTCAAGTGATTGGTTTCGGTTTTCCCCAAAATCGGATTTTCTTTAAAAATCATTGATTTTGGTCAGCAAACTGCTGACTCGGGTGGTTAATTGTTTGAACCATTCGATCGATTTTGACCATTTTTTATTTTTTAAAATTTTTAATTTTTTTTGTTAGAATGGGCTGACTGTTCAGTTCGAACAGTCGGACCGTTCAACTCGGTAATCGGACCCCTGACCGGTTTGGTCTCCGGGTCAGCTTTAAAAACCATGCTTAAAAATAAGCTTAGAATTTGGGTTTTTTTTTTTTTAAATTCAACTTATTTCTCAAATATAAATAAGTACTTTATTGGAGTAGTCCTGCCTCAAAATAAATGTTTATTCGAAAAATATTTAAAAATAAGCACTCTAATTTAAACTCTTAAAGGAGAATTGTGAATCGAGAAAACCAATTTTTGTCCCCCCTCACATCTTGACCAGATGTGTTGCCATGGGCAGATGGTCCAGTATTTCAGGATTCAGGGCTCCACCTCCACATGGAGCGCACCCCACAATCCATCCCCTCCGTGATTTGGGAACATCTTCCCCATAACAAACACAAACATGGAAGATGTTCCCAATACTAGAGGGGATGGGCTGTCAACGCATCCATGAGATGAGGAGGCCATCAGAATTCCTTTTAAGAATGTCTTTAGTTCCTTTGGCGTTTATTGAAAAAACGCTGCCACATGGAGCACACCCCACAATCCATCCCCTCCGTGATTTGGGAACCTCTTCCCCATAACAAATACAAATATGGAAGATGTTCCCAATATTAGAGGGGATGGGCTGTCAATGCACTCCATGAGATGAGGAGCCCATCAGAATTCCTTTTAAGTATGTGTTTAGTTCTTTTGGTGTTTATTGAAAAAACGCTGCCACGTCAGCATCATATAGGTGTTGGCATTCATTGCATATGAAGTAAAATGAAACAACTGTTTGGTTTCACCATTTATCAAATAAACGGTAAAAAATTGAAACGTTTTGATTTTTGTGCATGGGGCATTTGAGAAAACACTAAATTCTTGTTTCCCCCAATGCCCCTGAGTTTATTGAAACCAAATGTTGATATGCCACACCTTAATAGGTAGTAATCTGAGGTAGAGAATAAAAAACATTTAAAGTGAAACCCAACCAAACAATAAAAATCGGAAACGTTTAAAGTAAAAAACATTTAAAGTGAAAAAATATAAATAAATGTTTAAAATGAAAAAGTATAAATAAACGACCACCCATAAACGTAAACAAAACCAAACACCCTTTAAATCATTAGAGAGAATATTGTCCAATTTGAATTGAACAAAAAATTGAAGGGATAACTGGACTGCAATCCACCTCATAAATATGAAATTGCAGCCCCCTCCTAGTCTATTACTAGCTCTCCTATAAACCGCATCCTACCCATAAATTTGACATCAATCCATGAACAGGATTCAGTACATCCCTAGAAATCTTAACTCTACCCTACTATAAAACCCCAAAATCGAAATACCCACTGAATTATGGTTTCATTGGTTAATTGGGTGGTTCGTTCCGACTGAAAATCAGTGGCGTTTTAATGAGGCACCAGGTTGATGTGATACTAGTTATTCTGGGTAATGTGCTCTCTTCTAGTTTAACCATTTGGCCTGGTCCAAGTCTGACAACACTAATTGCAGAGTCTTGTGGTAACCACCGAATTTAAGTTTTGTATACTTGGAAGTTGGAACTTTGTAGGTCTTCAATGGGAAAGAGTGATGGGTAGAAATAGAATCAATAGAAAGCAACCTTTCACTCTTTATGGGTATTGTATATTTGTGGCTAGTTGTTGGGCTTTTTGCCAAAAGTTTACTAGAAATTAGCCTTGGCTTAACCAACCTGTTCTGTGATAAGCTCTTGCTGTCGTTGGGGCTTTAGATTGGGTTTCGGTCAGTGTTGAATGAATGGTCAAGTAACCCGTCCCCCTTACCCATAAAAAGTCTAGATTTATTGATCATAAATTCACAATACATTGCTGGTTATGCTCATCGATATTCCTAATCTGCGGTTAGATGAATGTGGTCAGTAATGCATTGTGGTTGGTAGTTTTGGACTCTACCCATAACCACCCCCAACCCTGGTGACATCACCCAACCTTCTATTAACCTGAGCAAATTGTTTGAGCATTTATCCAGGACTGGGCTATGGATGTCCAGTTTTAGGCCTTATGTGCTCGTTTGGGTGGGCTAAAAGTTTTATATATTGAGCTGCTTTCATTGAAATGCTTTAATGAAATTAGCTTGAAAAACTTTTCTTTTTATTCTTTTTAGCTCAATGACAACGTATTTAGGTTTTCTAGATGCTGAACGAAATAAAACTTATAAGTTGTCCACATGGATAATACTTTATACAACCTAAAGTTAAAGTTGTTGCATTAAAGTCCTCTTAAACAGATAAAGTTATTTACCCAGATAAATGCAATTACATGAAAAATGTGATTATTTATATCTAAAAAAAGAATACCCCCTAAAAGTTGTGAAGTGTTGTACTTTGAAAATGTGATTATTTATATAAATATTACATCAATTTTATCGATATTGTATTTATATTGATTATCGATGTAAAACTATACCGTGAGTGGAGTTTTACATTGATTTACAATATAATACTACACTCCATCCAAACATTGATAAATACAAATCGGGAGTGGAGTTTTACACGGCAAACAAACGCGGGAGTGAGTTTTTCATCGGTCCACATTTATACCGCAAATAACTGCAGCTTAAGAGAGACAGTTGCAAACTTAGGCCTTAATTGGCCAGATTGAAATTGGACTGGGTAGGTGTATCAGATATCATCTAACAAAAAAAAAAAAAGGTGAATTAGAGATCAAACAATGATTGAAATGTCAATTTCAATAAAATTCACCTTTTCATTTCTTTTTGAAGGGTTGCACAACCGAGATAGCCCCTCCACCAACTCATAACCCCCAACCTAGGTGCAGGCGGGATTCGATCCCAAGTCCTTGCTACGACCAGAGAAGACCTTACCAACCCACTAGTTGGCACCTTGCATTAATGACTACTTAACACTTTTAGTATGTATGCTCTGTTTGTTTGCACTAAGGCCCCGTTCGGTTTTCGGTAAGTTATTTACTCGGGACCCAGGTAAGTGTTTCCAAGTAAAGACTTAACTAGGTAAGTGCATTTACACATGTTCTTTTATTTCCCATGTAAATAAGGCAATGACCATTTTAGCTATAAAAGTCAATTATTAAAAGGGGCATTTTGTCCCATTCAAGTGTTGGCAACTTTTCCCCAGGTGGGAAAGTTATTTACCCACCTAGGAGAAGATTATATGCGCTACCAATCATGGGGATAGAGAGAAACTGATGCTTTCTTTGATTTGTGGTTTTGTTCTTTTGATTTACTTTCTTTGCAATGTTTTCGGGCAGGGTTGAGTGTGGATGGAATTTCTTGCTTGGGCTTTGGGGCAAGCAGGCTACATCCTTTCATGTAATTCCCTTTTTGATAACGGTTGATTAATAAAATTCTACGATAGCTGCCCCTCCCCTTAGAGTGAATTTTAGGCTAAAAAAAGTGATACCTTCAAAACAAAATTATATACCAGAATATACATTGAACCTATATGATCTGGTAAGAAATCGACCCATTGGGGTTTTAATTTGGATTAGGTTAGCCCAGATCCAACCCAAAACAGTCAGGTTTGGTTGAAGTTCAAGTTAGGGTTGAAAAGTGTAATCTGACTTAACTTTAGGTTTGATTAGGGTTGAGTCTTTGGCCAACCCAACCTGACTTAGTTTCATATTTGTATATAAATATTATATGTACATTTATTATGTATTTATGTATATATCAATAATTTTGAGCTTAAGGCTGTGTTTATTTGCAATAGAAGATATCGTCCAATTGGGGTATTTATGTATCCCAGTCATTTGGTTGTCATACAAAAATGTAATGATTAAGATGTCAAAAATATATTTTCTAACACTTTTATATCATGAATAAAGCACATTACTGTACTGAATACAAATTTGTGCTTTTCATGTTTAATCCAAAAATTAAAGGCAATTAATAGTGGGGCCTAAGTTTTGCATTGATTTCAACCAAACAGGAAGGATACAAAAAACAGGTTACACCTTGCATTCTTGAATCAGAAAGAGGGTAATCATGCATGTTTGCATCGCAACCAAATACAACTTAAATGTAAATTTCTTAAAAAACATGATGACTATGTTCATTTTATATGTAATAATGATACTAAAATTGAATTGATCTCAACACTTGAATGGACTCAATATGAAATTTTCAAGTTAGGGTTGGGACTTCCACAGCTCGGATTGGGTTAGGGTCAATCTGACCTACCCAGCCCTTACTTGCACCAATGCACCTTGTAAGATATAGAAAAAGAAAGGGCTCCATTCGGGAGGAATGCAAATATTGGTTCTAGTTCAATTTTGTCGGGATTTGGTAAGAATTTATTTATGCACTTCAACTCACAATATTTACAAAATTTACACCCAAAATTAGAACAATGTTTACATAAAAAAATATAAACTTTGAACTCAAAATTGATGAATGTTAATTTCGTTTGCATGGACAAGAATGCTCTCGACTCGGAATACTTGCGCCATTACGCGGCAAAATCTCTTGAACAGGACAAATCTCCGTGCTCCCGCAATGCTAGGGCACAGAATGTCCGTTTTGCCCAGACGTCTGCTTATGCGGCATCGTAAGCAATTCCGTCCTTATTCAAAGGTGTAGGCCTAGATAGTCATTCTACTTTTCATAAATATTTGCATCCTGTCAGTAATTAAGTTATGGTAGACTAGGGATCATTTTAATAATCTGAACACAAATCTGAAGCTGTTATTATGATATAAATCCGAACTGGTAATTCGTCTAACGTAGCTGATCTGTGTCCTATTTTATTGACTTGTCTTTTAGCGTATAGCATTATATGCGAATAAAGTTCAGGTATTTGAGCACCAGAACGGCTGAGACGAGTTTTCTTTTTCCTCGCTTCCTGGTTCCTTCTGTTGGATTTTCATTTCCTTGTATCTTCTCAGTTTCATACTCTCTGTCGTTCTCTGCAATTTTGGTCGGTAGTCGGGAAAATGGGCGTCGATCTCATTAGGAAGATGTTTGAATTGGAAGCCCAAGGCTGCAGCCACACATCATGTACAGAGTTCTTGTGCCAGATCTAGGGTTTCATCTCTCGAGATCACGAATTCTTTTGTTCTTACGCCTGAGATTCTGATTTAGTTTCTTCGCATTTCTCTGAAAGAAATATCATCTGCAGTTTACAGTTTTCAATCCGGCTTTGGGTGCGGAACCGGTCAGAATCCGGAGGTGTTTCCATTGATTGGATTCTTACAGGAAGAAATTCGAGGTGATTTTTGCGATATTATCTTGTTTAAAGGTGGATTTTACCAAAATTTTAAGGTTTAGTTCAAAATGCCTGTGAAATCCGCGCAGTCGTCGTATAGGGATCGAACGCAAGAGTTTCTCACTGTTGCAGAGAGGCTAAAGAAGTCGTTTTCATCGGCGCCAAGTGTGCCGAGTAGTAGCTCGAAACCAGAGGGATCGCGATCTGCGGTCTCTATTCAGTCGGAGTTCAACAAGAGGGCTTCAAAGATTGGATATGGGATCCATCAGACATCACAAAAGCTTTCGAAGCTTGCAAAATGTAAGAACAGATTTGCCAAAACAGCTACAATTATTCTTCCTTTTCTTACTGAAACATAGCTGTGGAAAATGTGGGTTCTGATGTTTATCTTACAATCTTGATATATCAACTGGCAACTAACTGTGGAAAATGATACATATTTTTTTTTTTGATAATTGAAAATGATACATATATTGCATCAATGCATCTTATGTGTTTCATTTTCTTAGACGTGTTATTTTGAGTTTTTTCCCCACATGAGTGAACCGAGCACAAAAGTGAACCTAAGACATATAAGCTGCAAGCTTTTATTAGCCTGGGAATCGTCTCTTATTTTCAAGAAGGAACCAACATTTTATCCTTGTGACTTCTTGCATGGTTTATGCCACTCATGTTGGTTTTCTGACTGAAATTGAGTTATTCCAGATGCACCTTGCTCCCTTTTCCCCTTATTTATTGTTGTTGTGTTTTCCTCTCGGGCACTCCCAGAGGTGGAGGCCCTGGAGGGATGGCTTTCACACTATTGTTCTTGTGAACGTTTAACACTGGATTACTGTGCGCACTTAGTTTCTGGTGAATGTTTGACATCGGATTATGGTGTTTATGTTGCGTGGGTTTTGTTACATCTCAGCTTGTGAATCATTTTGCTGTTGCATGCTTTAATGCTTTGCAAAGTGACTTGGAGAGAGTATATCTTGCAAGCTATAAGTTATAAGTTGTTCCATTTGAGTTAGTGGATGAAGATCCTCTCTAGAAAGGTAAAGTACAAAGCAGTGTTTTAAAAGCGCAACTATGCAAGGTGCAAAAAAAGCGCAAGGGGCATTTAGTGCCCGAGCTGCAAGGTGCAAGGCGAAGTATGTGCCTTTTTGGAGCAAGACAAAAAAATGCAAAAAAAAATATTAAACATAATATTAATTTAAAATATAAACTTAAATTTTAAAATAAATGTTTTAAAGAAGCTAGTATCTCAAATTAAATTAAAATACATAAAATAACATGTAAAACATACTCAAAATGAAAACTTAAAATTAAAATCAAACATAACATATAAAACAAATTTAAGCATGTAATTTTTCAAATTATATTTTTTACCAATTATATTATTTCAAATAGCTAATGTAATGTTAAGCTTTTTTTTTTTTTTTATAATTGTAATGTTAAACATGTTACGAGCCACTTTTGTACCAATGTTTTAAAACGTGGAGGCGTGGCGCAAGGTGTTCCCACTACCTAGAGGCTTGAGGCATAGTTTAGAACGTAAGAGGTGTAAGCCTCCCGAACACAAGGTGGCATAAGCCTCCTTAAGAAGAGGGGGGTCAGGAGGAAGAAGAAGTGTAAGGGGGGATCTTGTTTTTTCTTTATTTTTAATAAACTAAGATGCATAGCTAGAGGAGTCTTACTAGAGCAGACCACTTTCTTTCCCCGTATCTTTTCTTCCCTTCCCTTTTCTTTTCTTTTTTTCTTTTTTTCTCTTTCTTTGTCTTTCCCTTCCCTTCCCCTTTTTTTCTTTTTCTTTTTTCCTTTTTTCTTTTTTTAGTCTTTTTATATGAGGCACATGGGGCATACGCCTGTAGAATGCCTCATGAAAAAAGTGCATGAGGCGTACACCTAAGAGGTGTCAGCGCCTCTGTCATACGCCTCAAGGCATTTTGGGAGCACCTCGCCTGGAGGTGCACCTCCAGGCATATGCCTCCCGTGCCTTTTAAAACACTGCTTCGTATCATGCCCCTTGAGGCAAGCCCGAATAAGTCCATATTAGGGTCTTAAATTCTTAATCCTTACAAAAAATGATTTTATAATTTTAAATTGTCTTTTAAAAATGTCTTTTCTTAGGATGAATTATAGAGAACCCCTTATTTGCTAATGTTTTTTATACATTCATCCTAATAAAAGACATTTCTAAAAGACAATTAAAATTATAAAATCATTTTTTGTAGGGATTAATAATTTAAGACCTTAAACATGGGCTTGTTTGGGCTTGCCTCAAGGGGCTTGGTCAGATCCATACCTGGCCCAACTGCTAGGCATAAAAAAGGGCAAAAAGCGCAAATTTTGAAAAGGCACATTTGACATTTCCGGACTGGAGTGCAAGGTGCACCAGGTGCATGCTTTTTCAAAATGCTGTGCCTCAGGCCTAGGCAAGGCTTCAATGTTTTAAAAGCGAAAGGCGCAGGCAAGGCACAAGGGCCATTTTGCGCCTGAGGCGCAAGGTGAGGTGCACACCTTTTTAAAAAAGGCACACAAAATAAAGAAAAACTAAAAAATAGAAAAAATAGAACAAAAACATGTAGAAATTCTAAGAAATCAGGAAAATATCAAGAAACAAAGTTAATTACTTAATTATTAGCTCAATTGGTTAGAATTAGATACTTAGATTATTAGTCATTACTCATTAGAGGTAATGTAATCAGCTTATCAGCAATCTGAATTCTGAAGTTAATGAATCAGGAAAATATGCAAATATGCAATCACCAATGATCAATCTGAATTAAGAAATCAGCATGATTAAGAATTATAGAATATGCAAATGCAATATTGCAATCAGCAATGATTCAATTGGTTATCAGGAAAATATGCAACAAGTACAGAATTAAGAAATCAGCATTAAATAATTAAAGGGAGACTAGACTACGAAAAAATATTATTAACAGAACAGTACAAGTGTATAACACATTCAAATTTCAAATTCAATGATTCAATATAAAAATATAAAATATAAATATAAAAGAATTAAAGAATATGACATATGAGCACAACCTATAGTCCTATGCAACATTAGATAATCAATATGTTTTTATGATAAAAAACTGTTTCAATTCAATGAGAAAAACTGAAAAAAATGGGGTGGATCCCCTGTTTTTATGATAACAACTTAAAAACAATGGGGCAGAGCCCCTGCTTTAATGAGAAAAAATGAAAAAAAAGGGGCGGATCCCCTGTTTTTATGACAAAAACTGGAAAAACAAATGGGGCATAGCCCCTGTTTTTGTGCAAGAAACAAGACTGCAAGAAAGAAGAAGAAGGGCGGAGCCCTGTTTTACTGAGAAAAAACGAAAAAAATAACAGGGGCGGAGCCCGGAGCCCCTGTTTTTATGCATGTATTGTATGAAGAAGAAGAAGAAGAGGCTGAAGAAGAAGAAAAATAGGGCGGAGCCCCTGTTTCAGCCTGGACTGCCAACTGCCGCAGGAAGAAGAACAAAAAAAAAAAAAACATAACATACCTGATAGGCTGATACTGTAGTTTTGTTCCACTCAGGCTTGGACTGGACGAACTTGAGCTTGAATGAGCTTCAGCTTCCTCTGGTTTGTCTTCTGGAGTGCTAACTTTTGGACGAAGGAAGTCTTCCCTCCAAACTTTCTTCTTTTTTTTTTTATTTTGGTTGTTTTGGCAAAGACGAGCGCCTGTTCAAGGTTAGTGCGCCTTGGCCTGGGCGAGGCGCTCAGCCTGGAAAGTGCCTCGCTTCTGCGCCTAGGCGCGCCTTTTAAAACACTGCAAGGCTTGTACAAAGACCACTCAAGTCTCAAGATATAAATTTTGATCTATTTCAGGCACCATGATTCTAGTTTTATTAATACCATTTATAAATAATATTGTGGAGGTTACTATCAGCCACTAATCTAGCTCAGCATTAGGCCATGTTGCATGGCTATTGATATGTTTTAGAACCTAACATCCTGGAAATGTTTTCATTGGTGTAGTCTTAATAATATAAATAAGTGGTCAGAGAAGGAATTTGGAATTCTTATGCTATACCTTGTTATTTTGAAGATGCAATGCAGTGATGATTAGAGAATTTTATCCATTAAAGACAAAATAAATAAATAAACAAACAATCCATTATAAATTTGTAGTGCTTTAATCATTTGATTCCTTCCTCTTTTTTATGCCTCTGTTAATGAGGTTGTAGAAGGTGGTTCAATTAGCTCTTCTAAACATATGAAAGTGTTAGGCGGAAGGTGGTTTCATTTGGTTTTATTTGAACTTATGGGGAATAGTATTCTTCGAAATCAAGATGTGGGTGTGGATTAGGTCTCTAATGGATACAATTGAAACTATAGAAAGCAGCAAATTTGATATCTTGCATAGCTTGAACCACTTTGAGAGTTGTGGTTGCATAAATAGGCTCCTTCTCCATGATCTGGTACAAAACTATGAGTAAACAATCTAGCTCCAGTGTAGGGGTGTCAGTGGACTGGTTCATGATTGAGATCTCATCGAGCAAGAATACTGAGGTAGGTCAACATGTAGTCCAGCCAAACCGTAATCATATAAGAAGTTTTATCTTATAATTACACTCTTTTCCAGGTGGTACAACTAAAGCCATGAAAATGCAGAGGAAGGCAGGAAGCTCCATTTGAATGCTTGAAGATCTTTATTTCACCAGCTTCTAATCTAGTCTCAAAAGGGACCCAGATGATAATGGATGTTTTGGACCTTTTAGCTGTTTGCTTTCCTATTTGTAGATTTAACTAATGATCTTGCCAACTCTAGTAAACTGCACATGTTGTTATTAGGAAATTCGTTAAACAGTTAGAATTTTTCTCTAACCAATAGTTTTACTTTTACATACTCCTGTCAATACAAAAAGAAGGAAAGAAGACACACACAAGGCATTTCAAGGTGTGAGGAATGGGCATTATAATTTAGACTTTCAAGCATGAACCTTGGGTTGAGCTTCTTGGTATTTTCTTGGAGCCTAGCCTCCTATACTTCTTAAGACACTTGAATATGGGTGGTACTATGTTTAGTTTGATTTATTCTTATTACAAAAAAAAAAAAAAGAGAAGGAAATTCAGATATCAGGAAATAAAATGGATGTTATATATGATCAATCTAAAGCTTATTGGGTATCAATATAGAAGTATTGCCATACTCACTTAAAAGAATAACCTTTATGCCCTTGTCAAATTGGAGTTGAAGTGTGTTAAAACAAAAATCATATGTGAACTGCACCATATGAAAGTTCGTCTGGAATCTGGTATGTTTAAGTACATGGATTTAGACATCACATCCCCTGTGACAAATGGCATATGCTACAAGACTACTTGGTCAGCTGTTGCATAGTGGTAGTAACACAATGAGATAATAACACGTTGACGTAGAACAATGGTGTAGCCATCTCATTGATTTTGTTCATCGCAGTGAAACCTCGTAATAGCACATTGCATCACAACTCCTTATCACTTTCTGACGTTGCGATATCACAATCTCCTCCCTCTTGATGATTGGTTACCTATCACTAAATTCTTCTTCGATGCTCTGAGCGCATCCATCACATGTATGTACTCTTCCCTACCACACTACCTTATCGCATTCTCTATCATGACAAAAGCCCTGTGATATCTTATCACACTTTGGATTTGTATTGCAGCAGGACGACTATCACAGTCTAGTGTTGCACTTCTGTCTTGAGGATGCCCATTGCAATTTTATCATAGTTTTACATCGCTCGTCACAAACATGAATTAACACTTGAGCCTTATTGAGGTAAAACCTTTCCCCTGTACACTCACCATAGAACTCAGAAGGGGCAGTAGTTGTTGCACTTGTGCTCACATGTGTACGTTGGGAAAGAGCTGCAACTCAAATACCAAGGTAACTACCTGGACATGTGGCGAAACCTCAACTGACCCAGGTTTCTCAGATCTAGTAAACTCATATCATTCTCGTGACAACTTTCCTGAAGTGGGAAAGCTTCCTTCCTTTCCTTAAGAAATCTATAAAAATAGGGAATCTCCGAAGGATCCTCCCATGTGTTCATAACCTAGCCTTGTGTAAGCTCTTCCAGTCTGAAGCCTTAACTCTCTTCCTGCTCTCAGCTCTATTCTCTGGTCTCAGATCTCAGATTTGAGAAGCCTTCCCCCGGCAACTCCCCCTAGCTCACCTGAGACTATCCTTTCAGTCATCTACCGTCCTTCAAGTAGATTCCCATGGTGCCTTTTCGCATAGACATCCAATTTTATCATATTTTGGGTTGCTTCATTGATTGTTTATTTGGTCAAGGTTATATTTTTTTCTTTAAAATAAAATTAATAACTTTCTGCTGGGCCCTTTGTAACCTGGTGGCTTTTTTTTTGTGTGTGTGGGGTGTGGGGGGCAGAGACGTAGTCATCATTTCCAAGCCAGGCTAAGCAACACACATGGTCATAATCCAAGTTGCCTTTTCCTCTGCTTGGGAACGACCACTACAACATCTTGTATATATGCTGTATGTGTGTTGATGTGGTGGTTTTTCATGTTCATGCACTGGAGCCAATTAAAGTATCCCTAAAAACAATCATATGCAGAAGATTTGCTTGCTTCTCCTTTTGCTGAACATTTATTTGGTCACAATTTTTTTGCTGCTTGTTATTGATAAAAAGAAGGCCACTTGTTTCACTCTTTATTGAACACAAGAAGTTGAAATATATATATTTTTCTCTGTTCCTGCAGTGGCAAAGAGAACATCAGTGTTTGATGATCCAACAGTGGAGATTCAAGAGCTGACAGCAGTTATCAAGCAGGATATCACTGCACTCAACTCAGCAGTAGTAGACCTGCAGCTCCTATGCAATTCACAAAATGAAAGTGGGAACATCTCAACTGATACTACTAGTCACTCAACCACGGTTGTGGATAACCTGAAGAACCGCTTGATGAGCACCACAAAGGAGTTCAAGGAAGTCCTTACCTTGAGGACAGAGGTAAGTGGAACATTGCTGTAAATAGTCACCTTAACCAGACTGGTTGCTCTCTATGGGTTTCTTCAATTATTTCATTTAGTTTCCTATTTACCAATTTTATGTTGTATTTTTGCAGAACTTGAAGGTCCATGAGAACAGAAGGCAATTGTTTTCTTCCACTGCTTCAAGGGATGCCACTAATCCTTTTGTTCGACAGCGTCCATTGGCTTCTAGGGTAGCTGCTAGTGCCTCAGCCACCCCTCCACCTCCATGGGTCAATGGGTCTGCTTCTTCATCCCAGTTATTTCCCAGGTAAAAACATCTTCGAGTACTGAATATGTTGGTGAGTGGTGACATAATCATGAAAAGAAAGGTTACTGACTTACTGGATGGTCTTAACTTGAATTGAGGCCTGGGCATATTGAAACTGCTCTACTGAACTAGGGAGGATTTAAAAGGTTTTTCCTCTCAAGTGCTTTGGGTAATTGTGTTCAGTTTTTATAACTTGTGATGAATTCATGGGCCTGGCAGTTTTACTGGATGCTCTTAACTTGAACTGTGGCCCTGGCATATTGAAATTGTTCTATTCCTTTCATTCTTAGGAAGCAAGCAGATGGGGAGACCCAACCATTGCTACAGCAGAATCAGCAACATCAACAGCAGTTGGTTCCATTACAAGACAGTTACATGCAGAGCAGAGCTGAAGCTCTTCAAAATGTGGAGTCAACCATTCATGAACTGAGCAACATCTTCACCCAACTAGCTACCATGGTTTCTCAGCAAGGAGAGCTTGCAATCAGGTTTTATATTATTCTACGTTTCTACTCTCAAACTTACTTACGGTATTTATTGCTCAAAAGTAAACCAAACTAGTAGCTCCTTTCAGTGTATTTATTCATGTCTTTACTTTATCAGCTGAGATGTTCTATGACTTGTAGATGGTTTGGGACCATGATGCACCATGCGTCCCATAGGTTTCATAGGAGACTGCATATATTACAATCAACCTATGCATTTCCAGGTTTCCTTTAAGTTGCAGTAGAGCTCTTTCCCACCAGATAAATGAATCCAATAAGATGTATATAGTTACACATTCTGTTTCACAAATAATATGTATATAGTTACAGGTTGGCAATCATTGGTTTGGCTTATTTTTAGCCCATCCAATCTCTGAAGTTGGTTCCATTCAATATGTGTGCACATCTGCTAGACTGCTACAAACATCTCAAATTGTCCAACTGCCTAGATTGTATTATGGATCATTTAACAACCCCCACCCACCCAAATCTGAAATATTGCTTATTAATTCTGGTATCCTGATCTGTAACTACAGGGCCCGAGGAAAGACCAACTAATGGGTGGGTGGGATGGGGGGTAGTTGCTTAGGTGATTTTTTAAAAGTAAAAATTATCCTAGGGTAGCTCCCTAGGTTCCAATAGCAACTAGCAACTGTATTTCCTTGATATACATAAACTTCATGTTAAAGTATAGAAACTCAACATATTCATGAGAAGAAAAATAAGAAAGAAAAGAAAATTTAGAAAATTTCATGGCTGAACCCCTATTTTTGTTATAGGAAAAGAAGAAAATAAAAGGTGGAAGAAGAAGTATTGTTTAGATAAAATTCTAAGTTCTTCCTTGTTGGTTCAGGTTTTGAAGTCTTTGAGGATTTGAGACAATATTTAGCAATGTTTGTATTTGATAAAACCCTAACAAATAAGAAAATAATAAAAAGAAATAGTATATAAACACAAAATGAATATTTTAGTTTAATTATGTCTATTTTATAAATATAATCTCAAAAAGATAAAAGTATTTCAGTACACCACGTAAAAATCTGTTTGGTGATTAGGCGAGGCAACTTCCAAGGGTGCCTTGTCGCCTAGGTGTTGCCTTAACAACTTGCTTCAACATGGCAAACTATAAGATTTTAAACCATGTTCTGGGTCCATTGTCCCCAGACCTAGGCTTTTGCCATTGATTATTCTGATAAGCTCATGTAACTTTGTATACATTTAATAAAGTGGGCCCACTGTAAATTTTATATATATACATTTATGTATATTTTTTTTATTTATAAAAAATATGGATATTTCTTGTATTGTGATTATGCATTAGTATTATGTAATTACATATTAATTATAAAGTTGGTGTTTGATAAAGGGACATAAATACTTATTTTCCTCTATTGAAATGATTAAATCTATACTGCCTGCTTGGTTAGTCACTTGGATGATGCTTCATACTTCTCCAAAACGCCTACTGAGTTGCCTAGTTGATACCTAAGTGACAATTTGACTAGCTTTTTTTATTTATTTTATATATCAGCAACGAAGAATAATTTTATATTTTTGTTACATTGGGTAGAGATAAAGTAAACAAAGAGTGAAAGGATGGTTCGGTTTCAGTGTTAAGTACAAATCCTCGTTGCATTCCCAAAAACATATAACTCGTCACCCCCTGTTTTGCCCAGCAATTCAACTAAACCATGGCCCCGGAATGATTTGTTTATATGCTTAGCAAATATATTCATGACCAGATTGAACAATCTCTAGTCTGTAGACAGAAATTACTTTCTATTCTTTCACATAAATATGCAGGCAGTCTGAATGACTGATCATTCAATATCCATTCTAATTCTTAAGAAATCCTATACAAAATTAGCAGGTGGATTATTTCAATCCTCAGATTACTGCTTCCACTGCATGGTCAACAAAAACTAAAAAGAGGTCGATGAAAAAAAAAAAAAAAATCAGACAGGATTGATGAGAACATGGATGACACACTGGCAAATGTCCCATAAGCGTAATTTGATGGTGAACTTTTCTTGCATTAAAATATAGAATGGAATCTGTGATTCATAATCTGTAGTCAAGCATATTAATGATATCTAACTTTGCTTCTATTTGAATTCAACCTGACAGGATTGATGAGAACATGGATGACACACTGGTAAATGTGGAAGGGGCACAAGGAGCGCTGCTCAAGTACCTCAACAGTATCTCATCCAACCGGTGGCTGATGATTAAAATATTCTTTGTATTGATTGTATTCCTAATGATTTTCCTATTTTTTGTGGCATAGCATTATATCAAGAATAACTAAAAGAAGAAATAGAAAGAAAGTGCCTTTTCAAAGGCCACGGGCCTGCTACTTACTTCATTGCATCTTTCTTTTCTTTTTCCTTCCATTTCTTTTGTTTGGACATTTTATAGCCACTAGCCCAATTTACAGAGTCAAATGATCGAGTCTCATCCAACATTTCAAAAATTATATTTGCAGTTTCGCTCTGCCTTGTTGTACGTAACATCATAAACTGTGACTGTGTATGTACAAATACAATGAGAAGTCTACCATTATTCTTCCCTTACATTTTCTTGGGTAAGTTGCTGCTAGGATGACATGTCTTCATAGCTTCCTTCTTCAGTTCTTTGCCATTTGCATTGCATCTGTGTGTTTGAAAGTTGAAACAGAGAGCAGAATTAAATAATTAATATAAATTCATTGAGTGGGCGTGCTTATTCTCGGTTGACGTTTGTGAATGAACAAGAGTACTAATTACTAACTATAAAGATTATGCATTTGGTTTGGAGAGTTTTAAGATGTATCAATTATCGATTTGAGTGTGAGACTGATGAACTCCAGCAAATTGTTAAAATATTGGTGGATGTTGATATTGCTTTTTCTTGGCACTCCATTTGTTCTCATTGTAATTTTATTTGAGTGCAAACTTTTATTTTACTTGATCCATACTGCAAACAAACTAAACCAAGGTGAAACTCAAAACTAAAATAAACCAGAATTTGCACTCAATAGTCAATTTGTTTACAAACATGGAAGTGAGATCGCACAGCAAACTAACAAGTAACAAGAGGGGAGGGTTCAGCTTACTTTTAAAGTTGTAAGAAGGGGCGAGAGTTAAGAAGAAACAAGTAGGCCCACACTTTTGCCTAAATCCGTAGACCGAACTCCTAGTCAGAAGTAACATATCCTATATTCGCCCTTGACACATGAATTCTTAGTAGGGATTTTGGCGGGACTTGCAAAATCCTTGTGGGGCCAAGCTGATTTGAGGTTTTTTCTACACCGACAAGGTTAGAATATTGTAATCCTTCTTCTCTTTTAACCCCTGGACCTAAGCTATAATGGCTTAACCAATCCCATTTAGCCACCATTTATATTTAAATTATAAAGTACAAAATCTATTATTATTATTATTTTTTTTGTGACTCGTGGTCAAAAGGTTTGACCCATGACCCGACAAGGATTTTGGAGAATGTTAAACATTGCCTTGAAAGGAGGTTTGAATTGGAGGAAATAAAGAAAACAATTATCTTTATAGATGGATCTGAAGCACTAAGTCCATATGGCTTTACAACGGCATTATAAATTTAGGGTTGAAATCCACTTTTATTGCCTTGGTTTCAAATACGTGTAGTGCATGTCCTTCGAGAGAGTTTAGGCCCATTAGTTTGGTGAACAAAGTATTTTGTAGGGAAAAGATAAATTATTGATCAAATTTTAATTGCTGTAGCGAATAGATTTGACCACTTTCTTTCTTTTTCTTTTCTTTTTTTCTTCTTTTTTTTTTGGGGGGGGGGGCGTAAACCCAATTATTTGGATGATCTTTGTCAAGAGGAATGGATTCTCTGATTTTGTGTCAAATCACTTTGAAAAGTTGTATTTGGTATGGATCCATTTGTTGTGATACAATTCTATTTGTATTAGTAGGAATGTATGAGAGTGCAAATTCTGCTCCAGTTTTGCTTTGGATTTTATTTTATTTTTACTCTAGATTTTATCATTGCACTGCAAACAAATAAATTAAGGTAAAATCTAAACCAAAAATAAAGGGAAATGTGCATTCGTGCAAATGAAAATTGTACTGTAAATAAATCGGGCCTTATTTCAGTTTGGAAGGAGTACAAATACAAATATGCAAAGAACAAAACCTCATATTTTGTACAATTTTGCATATATTTGCCTTGTACATATTTGTATTTGTACTCTTAATCCTTTCAAACCAAAACTCAGTTGGTAAGGAATAGAAATACAGATATGTACAGCGCAAAAATCTTGTATTCTGTATATATTTATACTATACATATCTATTTTTGTATTCTTTTCAAACTGGGCCTTAGGCTGCATTTGGTTGCAGTGCAAATTTATTTCTGACATAACAGTAATGGATGGATGCTAGTAAGTAATACATGAGAAATACCATGTCATAATTCCCAAATGCCTGATCAAAATCAATCATTCATTAAATGATTTTTTTTTATAATTAAAATAATTTTATTAATCAACAATAGACAATAGTACAAAGCCCCCAAGGAAACGCACGAGTTGCAACCACTCCGGGCTAGTTAAGTACAGATTTCCAAATTAATAGCAACTTGCATAGAAGCACTAAAAAGATCTTCCCTAGAAATCCCCATGTTTGGCTATAGCATCAGCCAAAGAATTAGCAGACCTACTAACCCATTTTACCTCAACTCTCATATTGCTAGTTAACCACTTTACTTTTTGGATGAAATCTTTGTAGCCCCAAATGGTGGTATCCAAATTTAGGAGCCACCTTATTACCACCTGAGAGTCCCCTTCAACTAGGAGATGCTCTACTCCAAGCTGGTTGGCGATCTAAATTCCTTCTACTACAGCAACGATTTCTGCCCTTGTGGAATCCCCCACTCCCACCGGTCCTGAGAATAGGGAAATTATGTTGCTTTCCTTATTTATCAGGATACCCCTATACCTGAAGGCCCGAGGTTGCCTCGGCTACTTCCATCAAAGTTCAACTTGATGACACCTTCCAAAGGCGGAATCCATTCTAGCAGAATTCTATCCTTTTTTGTTGAAGTGTTAGATATTACTAGCCAATTCCTCCACAAGTCATCAAATGGGAAGTCATAAAAAATATCCACAGATTTCAGCCAATGGAATCATTTCCTCCTACCAAATATTCACTTTTATAGTTAATCTATTTGATCAAAATGACACCTAGCCTAAAAGTAGAAAAATTAATTGTTCATTATGGAGTTCAGACGTTCAGTTTCCATGCGCCCCCCCCCCGTCATTGTCTCTTGACAATATTTCTGCACAAACTACTGAACGTTTGCTTATGCTCAATTTGAAAAGAGTACAAATACAAATATGTAACTCGTTCAAATTGGGTAGAAGATATTTGCTAAGGCTAAATGCAATTTGGATCTAAACAGCATAATATTTAGAGAATATTGAACATGTTATAAAGGTCCAGGGTGGAAAAGGAATCAGATTTGTTTTTTAATTGTTCTTTGCCAACAATCCAACATGATAAAAAAATAGGGTGGTGTTCGACATTGTATTGCTTTTTTTATTTTTATGAGACCGGATCAATTGAATGCGATGGCTGTATAACTAATAATAATGCTCCATGCCAACCATGCATGCAAAGTGAGAGATAGAGTGGTTCTGGGGCATATGCACTTTATGACTGATGTGGATTGTTTTTAGGGGTTTTAACCATTCAGAAAGATTTCTAGGGGTGGATTGAATTCTAACCGTGGATTGATGCCAAATCCACGGGCAGGATGCGATTTATAAGGGGGGATAGTAGTAGACCAGGAGGTGGCTGTAATTTCTAAGGGGGGAGTACAGCATACTTATCCCATGTTATTATTGGTTTACACAACCACATCATATTCATCTAATCCCAACTCTCCGTTTGAGCATAATCAACAACACATGCTTCCCAATTGAGTGATGATAAAAGCGAGTCTGGATCTCTTGCCCACACAAACTCTGCCCACATCCACTCACATAACATTGCAGCCACAAATGGAGAACATCTCCTCCTCCTACATAGTATTATGTAGGGAGAGATGTTCCCAATTCACAGGGTAGTGTGTTGTGTAGAAGTGAACAGAGTTATCATGGGCAGGAGATATGGAGTCAATAAAAGCTGGCTAGGCGTATAAAGTGTTGTTTTTTATTGAAATTTTTATTGCAATTAGAACATGATAACCAAATAAAGGTTTTGTTTTTTTATGCATTAATGTATTTTTTTTCTAAATAAAAGAATCGTCAACAAACATAAATTTTGCCCATTTATAGTAAAATGCTGACATTGCAAGCTGTTTAAATGCAACAACCAAGAAAATCATCATTACCTAGCACCTTAATAGTAAATACCAATGTTCAGAGAATCAGACCAGGCATTAACCCAATAAAGGCAGAGGTTCATGGGTCCGAGGTCCAACCGGGATTAAACCAAAGGTCGAACCGTGCTGATGTAATAAATAAATATATAATAAATAAAAATTCAAAAAAATTATTGAATATGAAGGAAAATTAATCCATAATAGAAATAAGTCAATAACACTTCAAAGTTCAAACTTTCAGAGTTTAACTAAAATTACCATCACAATTCACATAAGGCATTTCAAGACTATCAATTCAGAAATTATAATGCATACATGATAAAGTAAAACTGAATTCAATTTCCAGCTATTATAGTATTGCATTATCAGTATCACAAATCACAATTCTAAATTCAATTTCAATTTTCAGTTATTTGAAAGGGCTTAAGACAATTAGGTAAGCTAACTTGCAAGACTGAACAACTAGTTGGAGACTCAACTTGGTAGATTGAACAACTAGTTGGAGACTCCACTTGGTAATTAAATAATCAAGTTTAATAATTAAAAAATAAACATTAAAATTTTAAAATTTAAGTGTAACTAAACTATAAACAAGCTAATCAATAATGAATAAAGAAAAACAAATGTTGCAGGTTTGGAATTTAGAAATCAATGGAAGACATGTTCATGGGCCAAGTAGCCCGATGGCCCGGCCCAAACCGACTTGTTATAAGTCGGGTTTGGTCATAATTTTAGGCCTACAAGGTTGGGCTCGGGCCTAAAGCACTGGGCCCGACTTTTTTTTGGGCCAGGCTCAGGCTTTCTCAAAAAAGCCTAACTCAAGCTTGAGCCCTTGATACTACATATTAAATAATAAAAAATATATATACAAAATTTTTTCTTTGTTCTCCTCTTTTTTTAAGTAATAGTGAGATGTTTATTATTTTTGAGTTTTTAAGGTTTTTAGTATAAATAAAATACTTTTTTATTGAATAAAAAATTAAAAAAATATATTTTCAAATTTCTGGTTGGGCTCGAGCTCGGGACCGAGTTTCGAATTTTTTATGAAGGTCGGGCTCGGGCTCATTCTTGAATGTATTTTATTGATACATAGACAAAGCTCAACCCTACCTGCCCCATGAATAGGTCTAAGAGGAACTAGCCAGCGAATTTAGAAGGAGAGGGACATGCGCAATTAACAAAGTCCACCGACGGGAAGAAGAAGAAGAAGAAGAAGAAGAAGAAGAAGAAGAGAGAGAGAGAGAGAGAGACTCTTGGTGGCGACAGTAATGGCGTCGACGAAGCTAGAGGCATTGGGGTGGTCAGGTCAGGTGGTATTAGGTTAGGTTTTGCCATTTTGAACAATGAGAGATCGATGGTTTTGAGGTTTTCAAATTTGGGATTCGATTGGATTTAGACCTAAGGGACTGTTTGGCCCAATTGAACATTTTTTTGTCTTTGTGTACTAAATTTGAAAATGAAAAAACCAGCCGGTTATACAAAACCGGGACCAGTTTTACAGTTTGCCAGTTGAACCAACAGGGTGACCGGTTATTCCCCATTTTTTTAACATACCGATTTTGGGGGTATATCTGGACTAGCCAGGGGCTGGGTCATGGTCCAACCAGTTCAATTGGTCCAATTTTCAAAACATTGGTTAATACATGCACCTTTTTTTCTTTATGCATATAATAACAATAGTAGATGATTCAAATAGTTTATGAGATGAGGGAATCTACTTGGTTGGAAAAACTGAGAAAACTTTGGCTGTTGGGAGCGAAAACAACCTAGGCTGTTGACTAACTTCTTCTGCATGACATGTCAATCCATCCAGTCCCGTTGAAAGAATATTGAAGGCAATTGCTCTTTTACCCTACATTCATGGTAACATATCACGCAGAAAAAAGCTCCTAAACCGTGTAGGCTGTGGGACCCCAACAGCCAAAATTTCCCACCTTCCCTCCATCCCTGCCTCACCAGCTATATGCAATCACAAAATTTCATTTGGAATAGAAAAAAAAAGGGGGAACAAGAAAAAATAAATCCTTCAAGAATAAGAGAGATATGTTCCATGAAAATATTAACATACCAATTGAGATATCCATGCATCTATCATGTTATCTTTTATGATTTTTCTCGCTCATCCTAATGCTTCAACATCTCATATATGGGTTTTCTTCATCAAATTCTCATTCTTCTTCTCACCCTCCCCCTCGATACCATACTAGCTCAATGTCACATTGACATCTCCCTGACTGGCTGTCTCTTCTACTTCACCGAGAATGGAACTAAGCTCCTTAGTTGCCTTCCCGCCAACTCAGCCCAAATGTTTTTGGACGGTAGTTTCCTTCGTTATGACACTTGCAATTTTTACAACCAGATTCTTTTCGATTTACACCTTAGCACAATGTTGGACGATGTTGAGAAAAAACGGATGTAGGCATTGTTTAGAAAAGGTGGGGAATGTGATTCCTAAAAGGAGAGGTCGAGGCGTTCAACAAGTTTGAGGTTTAGGTTTTCTTTTTCGAGTTTAAATATGATAATTTACAAAAAGGGTATAATTGGTATTTGAAAATCAATCTAACGTTTTCCGTTTGGAAAGGAGGTTTTTATCAAATTTGTTAAAAGTTTATGGGAGGTGTTTGTTAAAATAAAACTAAAGGGGAGGTTTTTATGATTGTCAAAAACTTTAGGGGAGGTTTTTGTATTTTACTCTTTTATATATTATTTCATGGGCTAAACAACAAGACAGCCCATCTCTCATACCCATAATACCTGAACCTGAGCGAAGGTGGGAACTGATCCCATCTTTGCTCCCACCTTCGCTGCGCTACAACCAGCCAAAGACCTTACCAATATAGCTAGCCAATTGCAGTGTTTAATTAGATTCCCACTTGTTCTTGGTAACCTTGATAAAATACACCTTTGTTGATAAGCTTGATTAGAATTGAAATATTAAAACCCTGAATGTCCTTAAATTAAAATAAAATCAAACCATAGATTAGTGACCTCAATGGGGTAAATTTCCATTTTCCAACACAATGTGAGAATCTTATGTGTGGATTAGGAGAGTGAATGGCCAACCAACCAGAGGTTCCACCATTAAATCAGCTGCATGGCAGTAAAATAAACTAAAAGTAAGTTGTGCAAGGAATCTTCCTTTGTGCTTTTTCAGTTAATACATTAAAGTAAATAAATATACTTTATTATTCCCATAAGTCGTATACTAGTGCATAGCTTACGACATGACCATACCCTATTAGTAATATTATAAAATTAAAACATTGGAATGGCACATTCCATGCCTATAAAAGGATAACTAGAGAAGTTGTCATCAACTTGGAATTATATAAATATATTATATATTTAGGGGTGCAAATGTAATTTGGGCAGGCTCAGGTGGGGTAACTTGTTGAAATTTGAATGTACCTAGTCTGAAAGCACGTGGTCAGTGTAAATTTTTCAAATCGGATATTTTTAATTTCCTTGTA
Source organism: Nelumbo lutea (assembly GCF_056320005.1). NCBI lineage: Eukaryota > Viridiplantae > Streptophyta > Magnoliopsida > Proteales > Nelumbonaceae > Nelumbo > Nelumbo lutea. The sequence goes on from NC_142691.1 coordinate 12,324,665, forward strand.
GAGGAATAATTTGGCAAATCCCTAACTTTTCCCTAGCTTAAGTATTCTTCAGATTAATCATTTCCTTTCTATCTCAAGCAAGTTGAAATCAGTCCCCCACAAGATAGTTTCCCACAATATCCCTCATAGAGGGGTGGCCACGAGTCGAGCTTTTTACGAGTTACTCGAGCTCGGTTCAGCTTGGTTTTAATCGGGCTTCGAGCCCAAATTATAGGCTTGTTTATTAATCGAGCCAAGCTCGAGCCTAAAAAAGCTTAGCTCGTAAGGCTCACAAGCCGACTCGAATAGCTACATATATACATAAATACAACAACAACAACAACAACAACAACAACAACAACAACAATAATAATAATAATAATAATTAAATTATAGAAAATATTATATATAATATTTTTATTTATATATATAATAATCAGTAATTATTATAATTCTTAATTTTTTAAATATCAAATAAAATTTTTAATATATATATATATATACTTTTTAATTTTTATAAAACATTTTTCTCAAGTTGACTACAAACTTACGAGCTTTTGACTCGAGTCAAGCTCAAGCTCAAGGTTCTATCTCAAATTGAGCTCAAGCCTAATACTACCTTGGCGAGCTGAGCTTGAATAGCTATTAAGCTCGTGGCGCAGCGTGAGGTGCTCAAATAGAGATGATTGTACGAGCAAACCTTCTGCTCGAATGTCAGTCGGGAGACCGATCTCACTCACGAAGAATACTAAGCGTATAACTTCAACACTAGAATAAAGTTGATAAAGAAAATCTTGTTGTTCCTAAATCCTAAAACAGAAGTATTTATAACGTGTCAAATAGCAAACTTGTAAAGTAAGTAAAATAACTCAGCAAGTCTTCGATGCCCATCATCCGACGTCGGGTAACATAAGGATTCCTCTGGCATAGGGATTCCTCTCTAGGACGGAACTGGTGCCGGTTGGTTACGAGCTGGCACTCCATCATTCACCTCCACTTGGAAAGAACTCGACCTCGAGTCATGATCAGGATATGCAAGCGTCACCTCAGGCAAATAACGATGAAGACCAGCAACATTAAACATTTTGGAAATACCCATGTAATTAGACAAATCCACTATGTAAGGATTGTCATTGATCTTCTTAATAATCTTGTACGGACCATACTTCCTAGGCTTTAGCTTGCTATGTTTCTCAATAGGTATGCGCTCATTCCTTAAGAACATCATGACTAAAATCACCGACTTCAAACACTTTGTACCTTCGATGCTTATCAGTTGCAATTTTATTCTTCTCATTGGCCCTTTGAAGTTTCTACTTTACTTCCTCTTATACTGACTGAATCTGACCTGCCAATTGCTCAGTTGTAGTACTAAGACCTGGTACCCTGGGTAGCTTCACCAAATCCAAGGCATGGTTAGGTGAGTGATCTACTTGTAGAGCTATGAACAGCATTGTTGTAGGCAAACTTTGCTTGAGCTATAGCAAAGTCCCACTGCTTTAGCCTCTCTCTGCAAATACACGATCAGGTTACCTAGAGTTCGATTCACCACTTTTGTCTGTCCATCAGTTTGCGGATGAGTTGTACTGCTGAAATTCAACGACGAGTCAAATTGCCTCCACAAAGTCATCCAGAAGTGACTCAAGAACCTCGTATCTCTGTCTGACGAATGGTCTTAGGCACCCCATGCAAACGGATAACCTCCCTAAAGAATAGTTTGGTTGTTGCTGTTGCATCTGCGGTCTTCTTATTCGGAAGGAAATGCGCCATCTTGGAAAACCTGTCAACAACCACGGACACAGAGTCCATGTTTCGTGGAGTTTTTGGCAAACTCAACACGAAATCCATCGACAAATCTTCGCAAATAGCAGTAGGAACTGGTAAAGACGTGTAAAGACCAGTATTCTAAGCTTATCCCTTAACTATCTGACATATATAACACCTACTCACGATAGTAGCCACATCTCTCCTCAACTTGAGCCAATAGTAACGCCCCTTGACAGCCTCAATCGTCTTGTCCCTCCCAAGGTGTCCTACTAAGCCACCACCATGCAAATCCCTAATGACTTTCTCGCGAAGGGATGTGCAAAGAATACACAATTGGTCACCCTTCATAAGAAACCCATCATGCACGTAAAAGTCACCCACTGGTTGTTTGGACATGCATTTCTCCTAAACCTGCTTGAAGCCTTCATCTTGAGCGTACAGATCTCTCAAACACTCAAAACCCACAATCTCAACACTAAGGGTTTTAATCAGGGCCACACGTCTACTCAAGGCATCCGCCACCGTATTCTGATGTCCTGTCTTATACACAATCTTGTATGGGAATTTATCAACAAAAGCAGACCACCTAGCATGCAGATCACTCCTCAATTGTTTTTTATTACTTAGATACTTAAGGGCTTGATGATCGGTGTAAAGGACAAACTCTTTAGCAATCAAATAGTGTTCTCATGTCTTCCATGCCCACACAACAGCATAAAACTCTTTACCAAAGTAAATCACTTCTTTCTAGCCCCACATAGCTTCTCACTAAAGAAAGCAATTGCCTATTCTCTTGTGATAACAGAGCCCCTATGCCCACTCCACTAGCATCACACTCAACCTCAAATAACTTGTCAAAGCTTGGCAGAGCTAAGACAGAAGCGGTACATAACTTTTCTTTTATTATAGCAAAACTTTGCTCTTGTTCCTCTCCCCACTAGAACTTACCTTTCTTCAAACACTCAGTAATAGGGGCTACTATACTACAAAAGTGTCTAATAAACCGCCTATAGAAAGTTGCTAGCCCATGGAAACGCCTCACATTCTTTGGAGTTGGCCACTCTCTAATGACTCGCACTTTCTCCTCATCTACTTTAATCTCATCCTTACTTACAACGAAACCTAAGAACAATAAAATATCACTCATAAAAGTGCATTTTTTCAAATTATCATATAGTTTATTTTCTCTCAATGTACTCAATACCCCTCGGATATGTGCCATGTACTGCTCATCAACAGATTTACTATAAATCAAAATATCATCAAAATACACTACAACAAATTTACCAATGAAAGGACGTAATACCTGATTCATCAGTCTCATAAAGGTACTCTCAGTGCGTTGGTTGGTCCAAAAGGCATGACTAACCAATCAAACAGTCCATCCCTTGTCTTGAAAGTTGTCTTCCATTCATCTCCAAGGCGGATTCTGATCTGATGATAACCACTTCTGAGGTCAATCTTGGTAAAGACCACAGCCCCATCAAGTTGATCAAGCATGTCATCCAATCTAGGAATGGGAAACTTGTAGCCAATAGTGATTTTGCTGATTGCTCTGTTGTCAACACACATCCTCCAACTCCCATCTTTCTTCGGTGTCAATAATGCCGGCACCGCACAAGGACTCATGCTAACTTGAATGTGCCCCTATTTCAACAGTTCCTCTACCTTCTCCCACAAGATCTCATTCTCCTTAGGACTATCCTATAGTGTGGTAGATTAGGTAGGCTAGCACCAGGGACAAAATCAATGTGGTGCTGAATGTCTCACATGGGTAGTAGCCCATTAGGCAAGTCGTCAGGAACTACATCATGAAACTCATCGAGCAACCCTTGCACTTCCACTGGAATTGTGTTCACTTCTAATGGCTCACTCACACTCTCCCCTTTTATAACCAACAAGTGGACCTCGTGGGTATCTTTACACTCCCTTGCAAACTCAGAGTGGTGATGCGTTATGGTAAGAAAGTTCCTTCCCTCCACTTTTGAAGCTTTGGTTTGGTTCTTTTCCGCCATAGGCAACAATGTATAGCGTACACACTCTTTCTCAAGCTGGTATGTGTTCTTCCTACCCAAGTGTTTAGCATCTACATCAAACTGCCAAGGCCTACCAAACAAAATATGGCAAGCATCCATATCCACAATATCACATTAAACATCATCAGTATACTTACCAATAGAAAATGGAACCTTGCAGCGCTCATCCACACGTACGCCACCAACTTCCTTGATCCAACCAATCGTGTAAGGGTTCGGGTGTTTCTCAAGAATTAGTTGCAGCTTCTTCACCACACCTCTGCCAATAATGCTCTCTTGGCTGCCACTATCAATAATCAATTCAAACAGTTGACCTTGCACCATACACTTGGTGCGAAATAGCTTGTGTCGCTGTGTGTCATCCCCATTTTTCTGAGAGAACATAAGCTTCCTTACAACACATGTGTACTCTTCGTGTTCATAAACATCTCGTTCATCCTCTCCATCGGGCCCACAATCCACTTCATCACCACAAACTTGTTCCTCCTCCCTTTCTACTACATTAACTGCTTTCCTCCTGGGACAATCACTAGACATATGTCCAACCTCATGACACTTGAAACACTTAAAAGGGACAGGTCTTGCATAAGGGTTAATGTTTTTAGGAGGGTTTAAAGTGTTACCTCGAGGGCTTCCTCTCGTTGCAGCCTTATTGGTGTTAACTACATTAGGCGAGTTGGGGGGTTGCACCCCTTGAGTTGGCTTGCCCTTATTAGCTGCGGCCTGCCTATTATCATTCTCGCTATACCGTCGATAATTATCAGCCCGAGTCTTCTCTTGAGACATCAACTCAGCTTTCAAAGTTAAGTTCCTCGCTTCCTGTACACTCATAACCATATGGACTCCAATATTGTCTCGAATAACGGGATTCAAACCACTCAAATAACGAGCTGCTTGTTGATTGTCACTTTCTGACAATTGGCTTCTCTCGGCCAGTCTCAGAAACTCCAAGGTGTACTCATTCACACTCCTCATTCCCTGCGCATATCTTTGATACGATTCAAACATGTATTGTTCGTAATCAGGAGGCAAAAACCTACCTCTTATTAATTGTTTCATGCGTCTCCATGTTCGAACTGGACCTCTTCCTTCTCTAATCCGAGTTTCCCTCATTCGTTCCCACCAGACAGATGCTCCTCCCTTCAATCGAAAAGCTACTAGTTTCACCCTTCTTTCTTCTGGGATCTCCATGTACTCAAAGAAGCGATCTACCTCGGTAATCCAATCTAGAAGACCTTTTATATCTAGATCTCCACTAAAAGTAGGGATATCCACTTTTAGTTTAAACTCACCATTATTCTGATGTCGATTAAAATTTCCATGATATCGCCAATTCCTATTAGTCCTACCATCACCGGGATTAACTAGAGCAACGCCGAACTCTAGCTCATCATTCCCATTCCTTAGACCATCCTCTCGCAACACAGTTCGTAGTTGTCCAGCGATCTCTGCCAACTGTTGCTCAATGTTACGAGTGGTTGTCCATTGCTCTTCGATTGCTCTCCAAATAGCTTGTAACCCCTGATCTTCGTCACGAGGTTGATTGCGATTGCTACCATCTTGGCTGGCCATCTGATTGGGCGAACTCCCGCTCTGATACCACCTAGCGCAGCGTGAGGTGCTCAAATAGAGATGATTGTACGAGCAAACTTTCCGCTCGAATGTCAGTCGGGAGATCGATCTCACTCACGAAGAATACTAAGCGTATAACTTCAACAGGTTGATAAAGAAAATCTTGTTGTTCTTAAAACCTAAAACAAAAGTATTTATAACGTGTCAAATAGCAAACTTGTAAAGTAAGTAAAATAACTCAACAAGTCTTCGATGCCCATCATCCGACGCCGGGTAACATAAGGATTCCTCTGGCATAGGGATTTCGCTCTAAGATGGAACCGGCGCCGATTGGTTACGAGCTGGCACTCCGTCAACTTGGCTCGGTTCAAATCCACCCCTAATCCCACATCACATACCTGTCGTATATTGGGAACATCTCCCAATGATATTTCATCATTTTTATATTTATCATTAGGAAATATTTCCGGTACACGGCGGGAATGTGCTATGGGACGTGGTGGGAAATGATATCTCATCATTTTTTCATGTGACCTCTTTTATTGGTTAAGGCCAATGAAATAGCCATATATATTATATTGATATGTATTAATATTTTGAAGCTTGGTTCAAAGCATCGACACATGTAATATTTTTGTTAAGTATTTCCAAAGTAAATGCATTAGGAGGAATTCTAATGTCTAAATTAAGGCTATGTTTGATTTGAACGAAAAGGTAAGAAAATAAAATTCCATTAAAAGCACTGTTGGACCCACCTTTGTCTGAAGCGTGCTCGCGAGGCAGCTCGGCTGCAACGTTGCTTGATAGAAGTACCTGTCGAAAGGACATGTTTCACGTATCAAACTCGTGAAATAAACTTTACCGAGTAGTTTGGTCAACAGATACGACGGTAGGCAGCATTCCTTGCTAGAGACGCGTCTCCAAATTCTTTGCTTCCCAAGCCATGTGTCCACAAATTCCACGTATCTGTATTCTGTAACCGCCATCAGCATCAGCAGATTTTACAGCGGCACTCAAATTACAAACTGGTAATTTACCGTTGTAGGCATCATTAATTATTTACCGTTGGATTAATGATAAAAGAGTTCGGAAGTTCGTAAGTAGTACGATATCGTCACACGTTGGAAACACCTTAAAATTAAAGTATCCTCGGCGAGACGCGAGAGGGAAAGGGAAGGAGAGGGTTTCGTCATGTCTGTTGTTGGTATAAAATGACGGCACTCGTGTTCGTCACCTGCGTTATACAGAGGGCCTGAAATCCTCTGAGAGACGGAAAAAACTCATCTACACTATCGCTCTGGAAACCCTAACTCCATATCCTATTTAGGGCTCCATTTTCGCTCGGAAAAAAAAAAAAAAACTCTTCTACACTATCGTTCTTAGAGACGACCTCTGAATCTCTAGCTTTCTTTACCGGCTTTGGTAGCTCCGGGGAGAACTCTAATTTTCTCTCGGTTTCTTTTGATTCATTTGTTTCGAAACCCTAATTTCTTCATCAGAACTCTGGTTTTTTTTTTCTTTTATTTTTTTTGGCGACACCGAGTGTGGTGAGGTAACAAGGTTACCGAGTCCTTCTTAGGTGTTTTTTGCCCCAGTTTGTTGAGCCCTATTTATTTTCTGTAGGAAAATCTAATTGGTTTAGACGTTTCTCTGTAACCCTAGTCTCGAATCCTTAATTTGCAAGGCTAGAGATTTGTTATCTTAGTTTCAATCTGGCAATTAGAACTGCTGCTTCTAGTCTTCGGAGGCCTTTGCTCCAATACACAGTAACACAACTGTGGCTTGTTTGAGATGGGGCTAGAAATGGTTGGAGGTGGGAGCAGGATGGGCGATGGGCCCTTGGGGGATAAGCAATGCGAACGTTTTCGCTGCTCTCGAAAGCCTTAGGAGAAAGAAGAAATCTGACAAGGAGCATGGGTCGTCGAAGAGGAAGGGATCTTCCAAAAACCAGGCCAAGGAACCTGAACCCCAGGTTTACTGGACGCCGGCGCCTCTGACGGTGAAATCTAGGGCCGATGTTGATGATGATGACGACGATTACTATGCAACAACAGCTCCGCCTAGTGCTTGGGGTTCAACACTACCACAACAAAGGATAGTTCAGCTCCCGTTGAGGTGTGTAGTTCGATCAACTCTTTACCTTTCTGTTTCCTTCCAGAGATATGCTTTTTGGGCGATGTTTAATTCAGTTTTACTGTTGTGATGGATTTGTTATGGGGGTACATTATTGATTCATTTTCTGTTCAAACAGTCACTCTTTGATCTCAAAAACCTTATGTCAAGATTTTTTCTTCAGCCTTGTCTCCGAATTCTTGTCTGTTTACAATATGCAATGCTAATATCTGATTTGGATATGTATGTTTTAATGCAAGTAATTATCCCGTATCTATGTGGTGGTTTTTCATGCTGTTAACGGACGTTTACTTGTTTATTCTTCCATAAATGTTGTTCCTAGAAATGATTTTGATATCCAATACTGATTTGAATTCAATATTGATATTTCTGATATGGATGGAAAAAATTGATGTTTGTTATCATTATATCTCTGAAGAAGGCTGTTTTCTTGTTCGCATACGTCACTTGTAAGTGCTGGATGAACCCACTTCTAATGAATACTTATCTTTAACGCATTTCACTATTTCCTACTCTGATCCGATATGCATAGTGTGATTTAAGTGTATCAAAATACCAAGACTCTAAACCACAAGAGACTGAATGTGTTTAGAGTCAGAATTCAACGCTTGTCCAAGAGTCTGGCTTGGCAAAATGAGAAAACATAGACTCACGAAAATAGTTCATATATGATATCATCAAATTAGTTCACTTCTTTACTAATCAAGTAGAAGAAAATAGTTCTTTTTTTTTCTGAATTCTGACATTGTATGCTTGGAAAAAATGTTGACTTTGTTACTAAGCAACATTTGATATAAAAAATTATAGTAATCTTGGACATTATCTGTTCATTTATCTCAAATAAAAATGGAATGTTATGTTGAAGTGTCATTGAGAAAGGATTATTGGACTCTGATGCATGTCTGTCATGGGTATGCCATCTATTTTGGAAAACCCATGCAACAATGGTGCAATCGTGCATATTTGTTTTTTCCTACATTTGTGGGATGATATTTGTGTTCCTGTGCTTATTTGGCATGTGATCCTAGCAAATGCAGTCTTGATGCAATGCATATACATAATAGTTGTTTTACTGTTCAATGAGGTTAATGAATCATAAATGAGGGGAATTAATAAGTTTTGCAAGTTGTCTAATTTATTAAGGGTAAAGTCCGTAATTATACTTTGTTAATAATAAAAAGTACAGAATTTTATTGAAAATATTCCCAACCGCAATGTAAAGTTGCACAATCATAAGCTCACAAGTTGCCCACTGTTATGGAGTTCTACATGGAGATTAACCTCTTTTATTTGAATTACTATCCTTGAAGGTAGATGACACAGACACTAGGGAGTACTAGTTTTTCCTACCACATAGAAGCTATCATGTCTTCAAAAATCACCGATTTTCTTTTACTCATTTCCTGTATTTTAGAAAATAACTAAGTAAAAAAAATTGCTGTGTATCTTTATTTGGTGGCAAAACACTCTTAGACACCTATATAAGAAAATAAAATAGTGAACTATTTAACAGCTTTCTAAAATTGGTTAGCTCTCATCAAGGTGAGTGGTTTTTCACCCTTTTTAATGGATATCAATCCAAGCAGTCTATGATGTGCATTTCACTTTGATGACATTAGAGTTGTAAATTTTAGAAGCTGAATTCTCTTGCAAGTTGCAAGTTGCAAGTATTTACTGTACTGAATAGCTTTTTATAACTTGAATTTTTAGCAGTTAATTAAAAAATGTTAGTTCGATGACATTTTATTCTTCCAATGGATCATGATACATTGAGTGAATTTGTTTGGCCAAAATTTCAGAAACTCATCCCAAATTTTTGGCATTTCACACAAAACTTAGTTTATCTGAATTTTCAGTTCTATAGGATCCACGGAGTTGTGTTCTAAGAGATATTTATATCGTCTCTTATTTGGCTATGAATATCAGAGAGCCCTTGTGTGCCAGGCTCCTAATTACCATAAACTTGTAGCCCTACATGGTTTGTTGTGAACTTTCCTATTGTTTGTGAGTGAAGTTGATCAATTACTCAATTTCAAATACGAAAAAATTCATAATTAGTTCATTGATAAATCATTGTAAGTGGGAAGCCAAGACAACATGTTCAAAAATGAGTGGCAGGAATGTAAACATTGAGATGGATAAGTGGGAAAACTAGAAAATATATTAGTTTCAATAGGTAATAAAATGAGGGAAAGTAGAATAAGAAGGTTTGTTATGTGCAAAGAAGACCATTTACAAGGAGCACCAACACATGGACCAATGAAAAGCTTTCATCAGGTTTCGACATATTAAACAGGCCATGTGTGATTTCTTTTAGAGGATATTCTATAGGTTTCTAAGGTTGCTGCTAGACTTGTTCATGGGTTGAGTAGCCCGACGGCCCGGCCCGCACCCCGGCAGGGCTTGGTCATATAATTAGGCCCTTGGGCCTGACCTCGGGCTTAACATAGTAAGCCCAATTGTGTTTCGGGCCGGGCTTGGGATTTGTCAAAAAAGCCCGGCCCGACCCAACTCAATATTATATATTTTATAAAGTATATAATATGTATTTTATATATTATATAAAATATATAAATAATATAATATTTATTAAAATATATAGTTATAATTTAATATATATATTATTCTTTTCTTTATAATTTCAATCTCTCTCTCAATTCAGTTGCTTCAACATTAATAATAATAATAGGATAGGCTAAATTTCGGGCTCGGGCTTTGGGCTTTTTATGAGGACCGGGCTTGGGCCCAAGTTGTAGGCCTGATGGTTGGTTCGGGCTCAGGCTCGGGCTCAGGCCTTAAAAAATTTGTTAATATACAGTAAAAGCTTGGCCCGGCCCGGCCCATGAACAGGTCTAGCTGCTGCCCAACCTCAAACTATGAGTTGAACAAGACAACAGTTCTCTTATCCAAGGAGTTAGTTATAATGAACACCACCTGAACTCTATCTCTCTCCAACACCATAAACACCAAAGATCTCTAACAACAAGATCAAGAAAGTTGAGTCAAACATATTTGATACTAGAACCTTTGCTGAATCCAAACAACAAATATCCAAAATTGACTTGATGAGCTATTAGCTATATAAGGTCCTAATTTTTTAAGATGTTCAACAACCTTTGCTTATCAGGGCTTTGGCAAGTTTATGTTTCTCAATTAATGTAGAATACAATAATTGAAAGATTTTATAATGGTTCTTTTAACAAATTAATATCAAGTTCAGTGAACATGAAATAAATTTAACTATTAATACATCTCAATAAGAAAATCTTAGTTAACATGAAATAAATTTTTTTGGATTGGAGTAGTAACCCCCAACCTCCATCGACACAACTTCAATACATATCAATAAGAGCATCCATAGCTAAACATCTTCAATATAGTCAACGATTTAATATTAAAGCATGTAATGAACTTAATTATCAAATTGCAAATTTATTCGAGTTGTTCACTTGATTAAGGTGTTAATCATTTTTTTATTATTAAAATTTGAAATCATAAAAGACTTGTAGATATGTATTGAAAGTCTCTGATTTAAAGTTGCATTTCATTTGTGTAAAGATTTTGGTGGGATGGGAAAGGATGGTATGGTGTGAAAAATGGAAAATGGGTGGAAAATTTCATGTTTCATTGCTTGGTTGCAAAAGGGAAAATAGTGGAAAAATCAATCCTAATAGCAATTTTTAATTAATTTATTAGTAATATTTTTATTATATTATATTATATTATTATTAATTATTAATTATTAATTATTAATTATTAATGTTTTAATGAAATAATTTTATTAGTTAATATTCATAATTGTCTAATTAGTTATTCATTAAGAATTAATATTTTAAAATTTATTTTATTAATATTTACTATGAATTAATAATAATATTATGTTTAGTATTAATTATATTTAATTATTAATTTTTTTAGTATTTAATTATTTTTATTGAATGACTAATTAGGTTAATAATAAATCCTTAATTATTTATTAACTTGTTCATATTAACATTTTTACTATTCTGTATTAAATTCTTAATTAGATATTAATTATTTAAAATCCATAATTAGTTAGTTTATTATTTTAGTTAAATAACATTTTACATTTTTTTTTGTTTATAAGTTATTATTAATATTATAATTTATAAATACCCATGACTTAATTAATAACTTGAATATTTGATTATTTATTCATTAATTATTAAATTAGTTTTCATTTATAAATTATTTAGTATAATATATATTTTAATTAAATTATTAGTTATAAAATAATTATTTAATTTTTAATATGTTATTAAATAATTAATAATTTATGGGTTATGAATCTAGTATTAATCAATTAATTATATTATATTATAATTTAGTATTAATTAGTTATTAAACTAAGGTTGATTTTCCCATTTGCAACAAAAAAATGAAACATGAAAAAATCCACCTATTTTCCCTTTCCCATCCCATGCCATCGTTTCCCATCCCACTAAAATCTTCCCACAAATGAAATGTTGCTTTAACTCAGAGACTTCCAATGAAATTTCATCTATAGTTAATGGACCATTAGGGTATTGCAATACATGCATATAAGTTTTTTATGATTTCAAATTTTAATAATAGAAAAATGGTTAACCTTGACCAGTTAATCAAGTGAACAACTCGAATAAATTTGCAATTTGATATTAAATTGTTAAGTTTTTATTGAGATGTATTAACGGTTAAGTTTATTTTATGTTCATTGAATTTGATATTAAATTGTTAAGAGAGCCGTTACAAAATTAAAAAATTAAGATTTTGTAGTTATTAGTTCATCAAGTCAATTTTGGATATTTGTTGTTTGGATTCAGCAAAGTTTCTAGTATCAAATATGTTTGATTTAACTTTCTTGATTTTGTTGTTAGAGATCTTTGGTGTTTATGGTGTTGGAGAGAGATAGAGTTAAAGCGGTGCTCATTATAAGTAACTGTATGTGGTTTCAATTGTATTCATTTGTCTTTAAAACTGTTCTGTGAAAACGTAGAGAAGAAGAAGTATCAATTTTCCACTTTCAAATCATTTTGTCTAGCACACCCAAGGTTAGACAACAGCCTTGGAGATTGGATAAGAGAGCTACTATCTCCTTTAATTCCCAGTTTTATAACTTTAACATTGGATAAGAGGGTTGTTGTATTGTTCAACTCCTAATTTGAGGTTGGGCAGCAGCCTTAGAAACCTATTCACTATCTTGTAGAAGAATCTACACCCATGGGTTGTTGAATATGTCAAAACATGATGAAAGCTTTTCATTGGTCCAATTGTGTTGGTGTTTTTAGATGTCATATTGGACTGAATTGTGTATGGAGACAATTATTAATTGTCATTATATATATAGTGAGCATCAAAGGACCCCTTGGACATGGTTGCAGAGGCTTAAGGGACTCTTGAACATTTGACTTGTCTCCCTTTTTATATATATTTGATGACAATGTAGGACATATGTGTTTTAGGAGAGTTGTGGCTTATTCTAGTCCTAGTTGGTCTTACAAATTAGGACAAAACCCTTCCTACTGTGGCCCAGATTGTTTTAGTTGCACCAATGAAAAAAAAGGCTGATTGAATGTAACTCTTGGGTGCTCTAAAATTGTGTGAAGGGAATCAAAGAGGGAATGTAGAATTTGTCTCTTGGTAATGACTGCAAATTATTGATCTCTATTGTTTTAGTGTTTCAGTGCAAGTTATCATCATTGATGCACACCAATGCCGCCACCTCCGTCAACGTTGCCAGAGGAGGCGGGTGGTGGCAGATGGTGGCGGGCGGCAACTCTGATGAACAACTGGCAAGAAGAAGATAATGAACAATGTTTTTGCCCTTTATTGATATTATTTTTAAAAAGTTAACCCATTTTTTAAATAGATATTAAACCCCAAAAGTTGCCCTTTTATGCTATTACCCCTAATATTATCTAACCTTGCTTCTGTTTGAACTCAACATGACAGGATTGATGAGAACATGGATGACACACTAGCAAATGTGGAGGGGCACAAGCAGCGTTGCTCAGGTACCTCAACAATATCTCATCCAACCGGTGGCTGATGATTAAGATAATCTTTGTATTGATTGTTGTACATAATATCATTTATCGCCACTACACCGTCAAGTGATCAAGTCTCATCCAACATTTAAAAAATTATATTTGCAGTTTTGCACTGCCTTGTTGTACATAACATCATAAACTATGACTGTGTGAGGGGCACAAGCAGCGTTGCTCAGGTACCTCAACAATATCTCATCCAACCGGTGGCTGATGATTAAGATAATCTTTGTATTGATTGTTGTACATAATATCATTTATCGCCACTACACCGTCAAGTGATCAAGTCTCATCCAACATTTAAAAAATTATATTTGCAGTTTTGCACTGCCTTGTTGTACATAACATCATAAACTATGACTTTGTATATATACAATGAAGTCTACCATTATTCTTCCCTTATTTTTTCTCGGGTATGTTGCTGCTAGGATGACATGTCTTCATAGCTTCCTTCTTCAGTTCTTTGCCATTTGCATTTCATCAATGTGTTTGTGTGTTTGAAAGTTGAAACAAAGAACATAATTAGTATAAAATCATTGAGTGGTCGTGTTATTCTCAATTGACGTCTGTGAATGAACAAAAGTACTAACTACTAATTATAAAGATTTTGCATTTGGTTTGGCGAGTTTAAGTGGTATCAATTATCGATTTGAGTGTAAGACTGATGAACTCCAGCAAATTGTCAAAATATTGGTGGACGCTGATATTGCATTTTCTTGACACTCCATTTGTTCTCACTGTAGTTTCATTTGAGTGCAATCTGGTCTACTTCTATCTTAGTCTTTACTTTGCTTCATCTTTTATTTTACTTAATTCATACTGCAAACAATATAACCCATCCTGAAACTCAAAACTAAAATAAACCAGAATTTGCACTCAATAGTCAATTTGTTTACAAACATGGAAATGGGATCGCACTGCAAACTAACAAGTAACAAGAGAGGACTAGTGTCTTAAGATTCCTCTTAAGATGAGTGTTGAAGAGAAACAAATAGTAGGCCCACACATGAATATGATTCTCAAAAGATTTGGCACATGACCCGACAAGGATTTTGGTTTTATTTGAAAAGAACTGATCCGAACATTACCAACTAAGATATTTATCACTATTAATTACTCAATTTTCATGTTAAAAGAACTGATATTTAGCCAACCACTATGTCTAGAGAATACAGGCTTCGGTTCCACCAAATGGGCTTAAATTATTCCTTAGTTTTAGGAAATGGACTTATACATCCGATTGTTTGCCAAATCCTTTAAAATGCCTTTACATTCTAACAATTGAGTAATTGTATCAAAACTGTCACATTCCATTAGTAGGTGATTGTTATAACTTCTTTAAACCCAATTTTCTCCTTAAAACCGTTCACATGTGATTGCACGTGACATTGATTAGGGTTTTCCTTTGGATTGATTTGATACCACATAAATCATACTAAATCTGAGCCATTTTCTCCTTAAAACCGTTCACATGTGATTGCACGTGACATTGATTAGGGTTTTCCTTTGGATTGATTCGATACCACATAAATCATACTAAATCTGAGCCAAATTCATGTATTGTTCTGCTGAGGCTCCACTATTTCTAATCTATATCTATATAACAAAGAGGTAAGCCGAGAGGTGAAGTTTGCATCACCCAGAAAGAAACAAATGGTCCATTTCGTGCCACATAATTCCTTTATCATTAAAGTCCCAAACACCCCAATCCCTAGTTTTTAGTGTTAAAAGGTCAGATATGAAGTTTACGAAGAATCAAAGACAAGTTCGATTTGAAAGTGAATTGCAAATTCAAAGATTCATATTCAATCTTCTTACCAGACTAATCAAACTTTGCTATCAAGGTTTCCATACTTACAGGGATTAACCCATGCTCTAATCTTTGTGGTTTTTCCCAGGTGCAACCAAGAGACAACATAAAAAACAATGTGTATTTTGGAAGGTTTACAAACTAGTCCAAGCCAATCAGAAAAAAAAGCTGTTAATAGATAGCTAAAATTATCTCTAAAAAATTTAACAGTTCAAGGCATCCAATCTATATCTTTTCCAAGCTTCAGACACTCCATGGTCTAAGAATAAAAAACAACACTTAAAATCATTTTTTTTTTACATTTAACCATCCTTGAATTCTTTCCTCACGCATCCATAGGAATTTGATAATCATCAAATATCTAGCAAGTTATTAACTACTATAAATGCATGTTAGAAAATATTTATATTAGTTTTTGGTTCCTTAGCCATCTAACTTCACATGTCTATCTAGGTGATACATTTCTTTTTCAAGTTTAAAACTATTAAGAAATTTGAATCCATAAAGAATGAATGGTGTATTTAGCTAAACTGTTAATACTGTGAGAGTAGTTGCTAAGTAATGATTTATAACAAAGGATTTATAGAGAATTGAACTATCAAAGTGGGTTTAAAAATTGGAAAAAATTATTGGTCGTTCTATTTGTTTTTTGTTTTTTTTTTTTTTTTGAGTGTGTGTTGTCTGTTTAAAAATGTTGGTTGGGGTGGGTGCTTGTGGATCGTGGATTGATGAGTTATGGTCCGCCATATGTTTCTAGTGCAGAGATGACCTCGAGGATACCATCTCTAATTTCAAGATGTGGATTATTTGTTACGGAGAATGTTTATTGAACCTCCTATGGCTGTTGTTGTTGGCTTTGGTGATTGGCAATGCAATTTGATATATATGTTTAGGAGGATGCCATTGTATCGTGGAATGGTACATGCTTATATCATAGTTCTATATCTAGTTTTTGAAGTTAAATATCATTTCTCAAGACTTATTTCTTGTCAAATGTAATTAAATATCTTAAATGTACAGTTCTTTTGTAGTATAATCTGTTAAAACATACCATTTTGTATGTTTAAAAGTTTTAATTATAGACTACATCTAGAAAGAGTCTAGATTTAGTGCTTTTGAACTAGAAGGGGTTTTCCTTTGAGCCCAGATTTAGTGCTTTCGGAACTGAAGCCGCAGCAGTTCATGTAGGATTTCAGAAAAGGAAAATCCTTTCTCATACATAATGCAAGCATTTACTTACAAGCTTTTCTTTCTTTGTTGCTTACATTTTTTTTTCCTGCATACCATCACAATTTGTCCTAGGTTTGCTGGTTTTCATAGCAAAGGTTTCAATACAATCATTTTGAAAAGGAGATATGTGGGAATGGGGAGAGTGCTTCAACAAGATGGGAGTTACCACAAAGTTTCTTCTCTACTTTTCTATTCCATGTCACAAATCTTGTTGGTCTCCTCTAGTTTCTCCTCTGCATTGCTTGTACTCTCTTGTCCTTAATGTGTATATCTCTTGTAGGTGACAACCTCTCCTGATTACTCCTCTATTGTCTCCTTACCCTAGGAAGCATGGATTTGGTTTGAGCTACAATGGACTTCTGATTAGAAATCTAGACAATCATTGAAATAGATGATAGTGGTGGTGGTTTGGAGAATATGGAGGGAAATTTAAAGGTTCTAAGTCGAGTTAGAACTGGTTATCTGACTTTTTTTATGCTTTCTATTTTTAACAGCAAAAAGTAAAATAGGAAAGAGAAGAAAGAAGAAAGAAGTATAGAAGAAGAAACGGTTGCTGGTTAATCACTTTTTACATGGTAACATTTGAAATGGACTTGAAGAAAAATCATTTATTCAAATGCACTAGATCCGGAGTGATGTATAAGTTATCATGCAATATATGTATAAGTATTTAGTTTGGCATTGGTATGGCAGGCATAACTTGGGTACCCAAACTGTATACTTTACACTGCCTTATTGCATATATTGCATGGTCGCTTATACAAGATTCATACATAGCATATACAAATATAAGAACAAGTTGGACAAGATAGAGGGGTGCCTTGGAATCTTATATGATAAGAGTATACCACTTCAATTAAAAGGAGTTTTGTAATATGAGCAATGTTGTATGAAGCAACGTTGGGAAGCCAAGACAACATGTTCAAAAATAAGTGGTGGTAATATAAACATTGAGATGGATAACAGGGAAACTAGAAAATACAAGGTTAAAAATGAGCTTTTCTCAATGAATCTAGGAGTAGTTTCAATAGTTAATAAAATGAGGAAAAGTAGAATAAGAAGGTTTGTCATGTGCAAAGAAGACATGGGTCTAAGTATAGAGAAATCATTTAAGGGCATACAATGACAATTAGTAATTGTCTCCATACACAATTCAATCTGATATGACATGTTTGGAAGTACCAACACATGGACCAATGAAAAACTGTCGATCATGTTTCGATATATTCAATAGGCCATGGGTGTGATTTCTTCTCAAATATAATCTATAGGTTTCTAAGGTTGCTGCCCAACCTCGAACTAGAGTTGAAGCAAATAATAGCTCTCTTATCCAAGGTTGAAGTTAAAAACTGGGAGTTAAAGGAGATAACAACTCTTTTATCCAATCTCCAAGGCTGCTGCCCAACCTTGGGTGTGCTAAACAAAAGGATTTAAAAGTGGAAAATCGATGCTTCTCCTCTCTACTTTTTTAGAGAGCAGTCTTTAAAGACAAATGAATACAATTGAAGCTACAAGGAGTTGGTTATAATGAACACCACCTAAACTCTATCTCTCTCCAATACCATAAACACCAAAGATCTCCAACAACAAGATCAAGAAAGTTAAGCCAAACATATTTAATACTAGAACATTTGTTGAATCCAAGCAATAAATATACAAAATTGGTTTGATGAGCTATTAGCTACAAGGTTCTAATTTTTTAAGATGTTCAACAATATTTTCTTATTATGACTTTGATAAAGATAGAATTTTCATGCTTCTCAATTAATGTGAAATACAATAATTAAAAGATTTTGTAATGGTTCTCTTAACAATTTAATATGAAGTTCAATTAACAGCATATAATAAACTTAAATGTTAATACATATCAATAAGAACAAATCAATAAACATGAAATAGACTTTTTAGATTGGAGTATTGACCCAACTTACATCAACACAATATCAATACATATCAATAAGAGTAGTCACAACTAAAACAACTTCAATATATCCAATGATTTTATATCAGAGCATGTATTAAACTTAAGTATCAAATTGCAAATTTATTCGAATTGTTCACTTGATTAACTGATCAATGTTTGAGCAACCATTTTTCTATTATTAAAACTTGAGATAATAAGAGACTTATGGGTATATATTGCAATAACCTAATGGCCCACCAACCATATATTCATTGGAAGTTTCTAATTTAAGGCTACATTTCCTTTGTGTGAAGATTTAATGGGATGGTATGGTAAATGAAAAATTGGTGGAAAATTCATGTTCCAATGCTTGGTTGCAGAAGAGAAAATAGTGGGAAAATCAATCCTAGTGGCAATTTTTAATTAATTAATTACTAATATTTTTATTATTTTATATTATTATTATTATTATTTATTAATATTTTAATGAAATAATTTTATAATTAACTAATATTCATAATTATCTAATTAGTTATTCATTAAGAGTTAATATTTTAAAATTTATTTTATTAATATTTACTATGAATTAATTAATAATATTTTTTTAGTATTAATTATATTTAATTATTTAAAATTTTTATTATTTAATTATTTTTATTGATTGACTAATTAGATTAATAATAAGATCCTTATTTATTTATTCATTAATTTCTTAACTAATTCATTGGTAACTATTTTTTATTAATTATTAACAAGTTCATATTACATTTTAATTATTTAGTATTAAATTTTTAATTAGATAGTAATTATTTAAAATCCATAAGTAGTTAGTTTATTATTTTAATTAAATAACGTTTTACATTATTTTCGTTTATAAGTTATTATTAATATTATATTTTATAAATACCCATGACTTAATTAATAACTTTAACATTTGAATATTATTTATTCATAAATTATTAAATTAGTTTTCATTGATAAATTAATTAGTATAATACATTTTAATTAAATTACTAATTATTTAATTATTAAAATTTTAATGATTAATTTTTTCATTAATATTTTATTTTATGATACTTATTAATGTTTTATTAAATTATTTTTTTAATATGTTGTTAATAATTAATAATTTATGGGTTATGAATCTAGTATAATTAATTATTTATTTAATAATTTAGTATTAATTAATTATTAAACTAAGGTTGATTTTTCCCACTATTTTCCCTTTTGCAACCAAAAAATGGAACATGAAAAATTCCACTCATTTTCCCTTTCTCATACCTTTCCATCTGTTCTCATCCCACTAAAATTTTCCCATAAACGAAATGTATCCTTAAATCAGAGACTTCCAATGAAATTTGATGTATAATTAGTGGGTCATTAGGGTATTGCAATACATACCTATAGGCTATAAGTCTTTTATGATTTTAAATTTTAATAATAGAAAAATGGTTAATCAAACCTTGACCAGTTAATCAAGTGAATAACTCAAATAAATTTGCAATTTAATAGTTAAGTTTATTACATGCTCTGATATGAAATCGTTGGATATATTAAATATGTTTTAACTGTGAATGTTCTTATTAATATGTATTGAAGTTGTATTGGTGTAAGTTGGGTCACTACTCTAATCTAAAAAGTCTATTTCATGTTCATTGACATGCTCGTACGTATTAACAGTTAAGTTTATTATATGTTCATTGAACTTCATGTTTAATTGTTAAGAGAACCATTACAAAATATTCCAATTATTGTATTCCACATTAATTGAGAAGCGTGAAATTTCATGTTTATCAAAGTCCTAATAAGCAAAGGTTGTTGAACATCTTAAAAAATTAGGACATTGTAGCTTGTAGCTTATCAAGTCAATTTTGGATATTTGTTGTTTGAATTCAGCAAAGGTTCTAATATCAAATATGTTTGGCTCAACTTTCTTGATCTTGTTGTTGATCTTTGGTGTTTATGGTGCTGGAGAGAGGTAGAATTTAGGTGGTATTTATTATAACTAACTCCTTATGGATTCAATTTTATTCATTTGTCTTTCAAACTGTTATCTAAAAAAGTAGAGAGGAGAAGCATCGATTTTCCACTTTTAAATCCTTTTGCTTGGCACACCCGAGGTTGGGTAGCAACCTTGGAGATTGGATTAGAGAGCTACTATCTCCTTTAACTCCCAGTTTTGTAATTTCAACCTTGGATAAAAGGGTTGTTGTCTCGTTCAACTCCTTGTCTGAGGTTGGGCAATGCCTTAGAAACCTATAGACTATCCTCTAGAAGAAATCACAACCATGGCAAGTTGAATTTGTCGAAACATGATCAAAGCTTTTCATTGGTCCAATTATTTTGGTGCTTCCAGACAAGTCATATCAGATTGAGTTGTGTATGGGGACAATTACTAATTGTCATTATATGTATAGTGAGTTGTGTATGAAACCAATGGCTATGCCAAACACATTTGGTGATTCCCATTGACATGAAGCTAGATTTGTATTATGGGAGATATAGAGTTCTTCTTAACCTTTGTGGGTCAATTAAATTTGAATTTGTACAAAGGGTAGCTAGTTTTGTAGTTGACTTGTTATTGTACAATCTTGTGGGGGATCAGGGTGTAGAAGGAAGATCCTCTAGTGGTCTAGTTGATTTCTTGCATAGAGGTGTAAATCAGGTTGCGCAGGGCCAACATGACACGACTTTGCCCGTCGCTTGTGCTTGGTGGGTCGGCCCATGGGCCATGCTAGGTTGTGCTTGCTTCCTCTAGGATACTTTAGAGGTCAGCCATGCCTAGGCGGGCTTGGACCAAGCCAGGCCATGAAAAGCATATTTTTTAATAAAAATTTAAAAAATAATGAAAATTTTAAAATAAATTAAAATAGACAAAATTAAAAACTCTTAAAATTTTATTTTATATGAATTTTTATGTATACAATAGTTTATATATGAAATAATAAAATGAAGTTAAAAAAATTCAATATAGTTGGAATAAAATAGTATAATAAAATCGTAAACAAAAAAATATTATATATATATATTAGTATATAAAACATGCATGATATTTATGTGAAATATCATTTTATAGTTTTTTTGCTATTTTAATGTTTTTAGGGTCATTATCTATGTGATGAGAAAGAACCAACTTGTTGAAAGAGGAAAGGAAGAGAAAGCAAAAACAAAAAGTATGATCATTTGTACAAATATGGACAAAAGATTTTGAAGAAGTCAAGATTTTCTTGTATGCAACTAATAGTTGAGATTACTTGTTTCTGATGGTATAAAACTTTGGTGTTTCTGCTAGTTGTAAGGGCCACTTTTGATCTAGACAAAGCAAAACCTTATTATGGCTGTTCTTTTGGAAATTCAGATTCATCTGGGGTGTAGGACATAATTGTTTTAAATGCATGAATGAAAAAATGCTGGTTGAATGTAACTCCTTGGTGCTCTAAAATTGTGTGAAGGGAATCAAAGTGGGAACTTGGAATTTGTCTCATGATGTAATGAGTGCAAGTTATCACCATTGATGCACATCTTGTATTATTATTTAACCCTGGAAGCCTATATCTTACAATACAGTGTGATACATATTTGATGCTTTCAACTTTGATTGGGGAGTTGACATGGCAATGTTGGACATGTTTTTTCATGGGTCCCACCTTTATGTCTGGGTGAAACTTGCTTACCAACATCTATCTTATTAGAATAGCATATCTTTTGGTATTTCCACATGAACAAGTCTTTGACTGTGTAAGATATTCATTTGCAGATTTAATTTCTCCTGCTATATCCGTGAAAGCCTAAACAAGCAGAGGTTTAGTGTCCTCAAACGGATTCTGAAAGCTTTTATTTTTAGTCTTTCTTTCAATATTTTGTACTTTTATATTTCTAAGCTCCATATATGCTAAGTAATATGCTTTTTTTTGTTGCAGATTATGTTGAAGAGTCATGCTAGGCTATTGGAATTGTGGAGCCAGAGCAATTTGAGCAAGTCGAATTTAGACTAAAGCCCGATGATGACATCAGTGTTGGATCTCTTAGGTTGCTTCTGCGTGGCATGCCATAGTTATGAGTTCAGCTACCTCTTCAAATTTCAGCCCCAGCAACTGCAGATATTAAGTGAACAGTCTCTTTTGCTTTGTCACGAACCGTGCATGACACTTAACCTTTCTAAGTTCTGAGTAGAAGCCAATAGTACATTGCAAACTTGTGATTTTTGAACCTTAATTAGATCCATAAAATCATGATAAGATTGATAGAGGTCCTCCCGGAAATTATACAAAGACCTTTTGTATTTCATACCTAGATGGGATATAATGCAAATATATCTGACCTATAAAATATTTGAAACTTTGGCATTTATTTGCACTAGAAATAAAAACTAATAAGGCAATAACAACAGTTATGTTTACGAGGCAACTTTATTTTAGTCTGAATTCATTTTGCATGAATCATTTCCCCCCTCTTTGCATTCCATACAATTTTTAGGCTGCATTTGGTTGTGGTGCAAATCTGAACTAGATATAAATTTTGCATCTGCTCGTTTGTAATTATAATTTATACTCCTAATTGATACAAAATTTGTAACTTTAGTCTCACTAGATCCAAGCAAATATTACAACGATGAAATCTTGAAAATAAGCAAGTTGTAGCCCATTAAATCGAAGCAAGCAAGGCGCATGCCTGCATTGCCCTTTCCCTTGCCTTAACACCCTACAAAATGCATTGCGGTAAGGAACGATGGGTCCATTTGGTTTGCAATTGGAATCCAGAATTATCTATTTGTTTTGTTTGGGCATTGCATTCCATAACATGTGCACAACTCTCAAAAGGGTTGGTATTGGGCAAAGAAAATTGAGTTTGGGGTTCTTAAGGCAATGTTTGGTTCAATTCTCATTCTTTCTCATTCTTACTCAAGATGAAATTCTAAAATAGAAAAGAATGGGTAAAAATAAGCAGAATGAGAAAATATTGCTATGAACCAAACGCTTTTTTCCTAAAAATGATTTCTTTTCAAACTGACAAGTGTCCTATGTTGTTCATTTTCATTCTTCAAAAAGAAAAAAATTATGTTGGTATTAACAAACCGCCAACCTAAGTCTCCAATAGTCAATGTTTACCAATTGGCATAGATGTTTTGTAAAAGTACTTTCGTAAAAGTAATTTTATAAAAATACTTTCGTGAAAATGTTTTTATAAAAGTACTTTTGTAAAAGAGCTCTTATAAAAGTAATTTCCTAAAAGTGCTCTTATAAAAGTACTTTCCTAAGAGTGCTCTTATAAAAATACTTTCCTAAAAGTGATTTTATGCTTTCGTAAAAGTGATTTTATAAAAGTATTTTTGTAAAACTGCTTTCATAAAAGTACTTTTGTCAAAATATTTTTATAAAAGTACTTTTGTAAATAAAAGTACTTTCATAAAAGTGCTTTCATAAAAGTGCTTTTATACAAATACTTCATAAAAGTGATTTTATAAAAGTGCTTTCGTAAAAGAATTTCCATAAAATTACTTTCATAAAAGTACTTCTTAAAAGTACTTTTGTAAAAAGCTTTCATAAAAGAACTTTTATAAATGTGCTTTCACAAAAGTAAACATGTATGACAAGTTGATAATAGTTTTTTAGGTAGAGTTTCCTCAAAGAATGAAATGAGCAAGATGGGACGTGATTATTTTTCATGCTACAAGCTAGTCAAGTTTTGTACTATGGGGCTGGTTTTTCATTCTAAAAAGAATGTGGCTCTGAACAAGAATTTTGTAACCAAAGCGTTATTCATTTTTGTCCATTCTTACTTAAAATGAGCAAGAATTAAGAAAATGAGACCCAAGTCTATAAACCAAACATGGCCTAAGTTACTTGTCTTTTTTTTTTTGGCCCCGATATAATGAAATTCGTAGGGAAATCAAAATGATCCATTTCTCAAATGGGAAAATGCCATTTCATCAAAAATAGAAAATGGAAAATGAAATTTCATTTAACCAATCAAATGGCTGAAATAAAAACACGAATGGCCCATTCCAATTCCATTTATAGATTAATAGACTCCTTATTCTAACAAACCAAACATGCCCTACAAATGTGAGCCTGGAAGCTTCCGCAAATTGTCTGTTTACATATTCGAGGTAAATTAAGTTCTGACATAGAAATTAGCAATCACATGTCCATGATGCGCAAATCAACAATGTTTTAACAGTTGTATGTTTTCTAGAAAAATCATCCCTTTTCAAAAATGGTTTTAATATGTTATCACTTGTCAGTTTTCATACAATATTTTTGTGATTGCTTGTTTGGTCTATGACCATTGTTTTATATTCATACAAGTTTTATTATGGTTTTTAAAATTGAACTGGTCAGGGGTTCGGTTATCGATTCGAATGGTCCAATTGTTTGACCCGAACAGTCAGTGCTTTGACAAAAAAATAAATAAAAATTTTGAAAAATGGTCAAAGCTGTTCGAATGATTTGAACAGTTTGAATGATTAACCGGCCGGTTCAGCAAACCTGACCAAAATCAATGATTTTGGAGAAAACGGAACCAGTCAAGTGACCGGTTCCTAGTTTTTCTGATCCAACTGTCCAGTCCGATCCGGTTTTGAAAACCATGAATTCATAGTTATATTTTACCTTAAAAAAAATGATAAATCAATTCCACCCACCAAGCATCCACTCCCTTTTTTCACTTTTATACCTACCAGTACCACTATTGAACGGATTCAATGCGTGGATGTTGTTGGTTTGGGTTTGAATGTTTTTTTTTTGGAAGTGTTCACAAATTTATAAGTCTCCACACCACTTTCCATGCTTGATTTTCTTGCCTCCAAACTGACCAACCAAAACATTAAACGAAAATTTTCATTTTATTTTTTCTCTAAAGTCAAAAGTGGTATTAAAACAGTTTGCATTCACTGGTCAGGTGAATTCATATCTTCCATGAGGCCAGATGGTTTTGGTCAAAAATGGCCTGATGTATTTCTCTCAACAGCCGTTGCTCATGAGTGATGTGGGAAGGATTGGGCTTATGGCCCGTTTGAGAGGGCTGAAATAATGATTCAGTTAAGCTGGTTAAGTTTCTCTGAAATACTCTGGATTTCGGATAAGTTACTCAAAAGGCAATGATCCAAATATTAATATGATACACATATTAAATCTGTATCAGTGGCCATGAAATATGCAAATAGCGTTGGTGGCTTTGAAAGCTTTGGAATAAAAGACATTTCTTTCTCATGCATTTAAAATTAAAAAAAAAAAACAATAATTTTGGTGATATCAAGTTTACTGATATAATAAATATCGAGCATATCGATACTTTGATCCTTGCAAAGAGACTAAAGCATACAACACTAAAAATAATTGAGGATTCTCTATACAGCGGGTTGGAACTAATGTTGTTTCTTAAGAGGTGTTTTTTGAGAAATCAGTACTGCATTGGCATGTCATTTTTATAAAAAATAATGTTAACATATTATTGCTTATAACAGTAAAAAAAAAAAAAAAAATCATACCACACCTTACCTGATTTTCAAGGTATGATCTGAGAAAACGTTTTTCAGAAAAATATATAACCAAACATCAGGCATTGTCTGAAAAAACATATTTCAGGCATGAAACTGATGTGGTGCCATTTTTTTAAGAAGTGGCATCGGTTCCAAACACTAGTTAAATTGTTCATTAAACATAGCTTATATGCTGTTCATTTAGGATCCACCTCAGAAAATCAAAAGTCGCTGTGTCTCAACCCTTTTACACGGGCACTTAAAAGTACCATAGATCTCAGAGTTCAGATTATGAGATTAATAAGAACATCTCCTATACGAGAGATATTCCCAATACACGGTTGAATTGTGCTGTGGGTGGTGTCGATCCCAATTCTGGATCTCCTACACTTGAACCGCCTTATCCTAGCCGTACACGTAACCAATGAAAATTTCATTATCCATTAAATATCTCCGTGAAGCACTAGGCACTAGGTCAAAATAGGCGACATTCGATAAGGAAATAATGTTTGATATTTGAGAGAAAGAATATACTTAGCTTAACAATCGAATTAATGATTAACTATGTATGATATAAATCAATAAACAAGAGAGAAAGAGAAAAGGAAATACATTATTAAATGGATGAATTGATAGGAATTGTGACCCTATAATATTGTAATACTCAAGACTGATTCAGAATCCATAATCTAAGCTCAAGTCCAAGTCGAAGATTCAGCGATGAATCAAAACAATCTTGTCTAATACTTATTTGTCCAACCCACTTGTTTAAAAGCATTTTAGAAAATTATAATAACCAAGGAACAAAGAAATGGATAATGGGCATTTAAAGGAAAAAGAATTACGGAGAAAAGTGACACCTGATTGCTGCATTTTGGATGGATTAGTCAAGGTTTTCTTTAAGTACAATAAACATAATAAATAAACAAAACATTCTTCTCCTTTGAAACTTGGGGGGGGGGGGGTGAGGTGGGGCAGAGGTATCAATTGGACTGGATTTGGTTCAATCCGATCCAGTCTAATATGAGTCTATAATAAATGTTTTGGATTAATCTATTTCAATCTATTCAAATTCATTTTGATTTAGGTTGGTTTTAACTCAAACTCAGTTCATTGACACCTATATTCTAAATATTGGCTTAATCCAACCTAATTCAATATAAATTGATTATTGATGGATCAGGTCCAATTTGATCTAATAAATATTTTAGACCGGATTGATCCAATCTAATATATCTTATTAGTCCATCTAATCTGTCCAAATTGATTTTGGACTAGATGGGGTCCAATCCCAAACTGGTCAATTGACACCCTTAGGGTGGGGGTCCGGATCTTGAAGCAAAATTTCTTTGAATGCCCAATAAAGCATCACTATGATCCTTTTATTTAATTCTAAAACACCAATTGGTTTTGGATAAGCATCAGAATTTGTGCTCAAAGGTGTTTTTGATTTGAGATCATAATGTTTTTGAATACAATTCTTACCAAATGACCGAAACTCTTTTTGTCTCAGTTTTATTTTTCACAACCCACAGATTAAAAGCAAAAACTTATCCAAACGGGGTTCTACTTTTTGTAGTGGTGGAATTGGGTTTACTAATTGAAGGATTTACCCTGCATTGAGCCCAAGCCCTCCTGCTGAGCCTCTTCAAATTTCAACAAATGTTCAACCATGCCCATATATATAAGTTGAGACAGAATGGGCTCCCAAAAGAGCATGCCCCACAACCCATTCCCTCCGAATCATCTGCCAACAAAAGACGTTTTAACACTTTTTCAACATGATCGATTGGGCACTACATATTTATACATGATGGGTCCTAATCTCATGGTAAGATGTACAATGTCAGATCATGTTAGGAGAGTGTTGAAACGTTATTTGTTGGCAGGTGATCCCAATTCCCTCCGTGATTTGTGAACATCTCCCCATGACAAGCTCTTTGTTAGACAAATAACAAACAAGTCATTGGATTGCATCTATTGCATCCAGAGAAGATATATTAGTTCTTTACTTTTCTTTCTTTTATTTTCTTTTATTTATTTATTTATTTTTTTTGAGGGGGTGGGGGTGGGGGGGGGGGGGTCGTATCATCTAAT
The DNA here is from genome assembly GCF_056320005.1 of Nelumbo lutea. NCBI lineage: Eukaryota > Viridiplantae > Streptophyta > Magnoliopsida > Proteales > Nelumbonaceae > Nelumbo > Nelumbo lutea. Next base: position 12,352,719 of record NC_142691.1, read on the forward strand.
AATTAGTCTTCCATATTTCTTTGCTTCATTCCTAGGGTCATTCCAAAGGAAACCCAATTATTTGGATGATCTTTGTTCAAGAGGAATGGATTTTCTGATTTTGTTTTCTTATCTTGTCCCATATTAGTGTCAAATCACTTTGAAAAGTTGTATTTGGTGTGGATCCATTTGTTGTGATACAATTCTATTTGTATTAGTACAAATCTATGAGAGTGCAAATTAGAAGAATGCAAATTTTGCTTCAGTTTTAATTTGGATTTTATTTTACTTTTACTCCAGATTTTATCATCTGCACTGCAAACAAATAAATTAAGGTAAAATGTAAACCAAAAGTAAAGGGAAATGTGCATTTGTGCAAATGGAAATTGTACTGTAAATAAACCGGGCCTTATCTCAGTTTGGAAGGAGTGCAAATACAAATGTGCAGAGAACAAAATCTTATATTTTGTACAATTTTGTATATATATATATGCCCTGTATGTATTTGTATTTTGTACTCTTGAGCCTTTCAAACAGAGACTTAGTTTGGAAGGAATACAAATACAGATATGTAAAGTGCAAAAATCTTATATTTTGTATGTCTTCATACTATACATATATGTTTGTACTCTTTTTAAATTGGAAGAAGTATAAATATAAATATGTAGAGTGTAAAATCTTATATTTTGTATTATTTTGTATATATTTATATTTATATTCATTTCAAACTGAGCTTTAAGCTGCATTTGATTGTTGTGCAAATTTATATCTTTTGGAAAGAGTATAAATATAAATTTGTAGAGTGTAAAATCTTATGTATTTGTACCTCTTTCAATAGTATAAATATAATTATTTCCATATTGTTATTTTGGAAAAATATGGACAGGCCTAATATAGATTTTTAATTTCTACTGTAGAGCTATAAACATTCAAAATGTCAAAAAAAAAAAAACACTCTGTATATCAATTCCAAGCTAGCATCCACCCCAACTGTACTTTTGGCCTAAAAATTTTGACCATGAGCTGAACCGTCATTCTCCTATTCGTTTATACAGCCACAACATATACAGCTTGTCCCAGCTCTCTTTTCACAGTTGCATTTGAGCATAATCAGCAATACATGCTTCCCAAATGAGTGATGATAAAAGCTGGCTAGGCGTTTAAAGTGTTGTACTTTTTATTAAATTTTTTTTTGCAATTAGAAAATGATAACCAAATAAAGGTTTTGTTCTTTCATGCATCAACGTATTTTTTTTCCTGCATAAAAGAGTCGTCAACAAACATAAATTTTTCCCATTTATAGCAAAATGCTGACATTGCAAGCTGTTTAAATGCAACAACCAAAACAATCATCATTACCCAGCACCTTAATAGTTAATACTAATGTTCGGAGAATCGGACCAGGCATTGACCTGAAAAAAGGTAGAGGTTCACGGGTGAGATGTCCGATGGGGGTTGAACCAGAGGTCAAACCGTGTTGATGTAATAAATATATATATATATATATATAATAAATAAAAATTCATATAAATTATTGAATATGAAGGAAAATTAATCTAAAATTACCATCGCAATTCACAAAGGCATTTCAAGAATATCAATTCAAAAATTATAATGCATACATGATAAAGTAAAACTGATTCTATTTTTCGGCTATTTTAGTATTGCATTATCAGTATCACAAATCACAATTCTAAATTCAAATTCAATTTTCAGTTTTTTTGAAAGGGCTTAGACAATTAGGTAAGTTAATCTGCAAGATTGAACAACTAGTTGGAGACTCCACTTGGTAGATTGAAGTGAAAGCCCGAACGAATGTTCAATTTCCAAACTTGAAGCAAAAATCAAGTTGGAATTTCATGAGTAATTAAATAATCAAGTTCAATAATTAAAAAAAAAATAAGCATTATAAATTAAAAATTTAAGTGTAACTAAACTGTAAACTAGTTAATCAATAATGAATAAAGAAAAATAAATGTTGTAAGTTCGGAATTTAGAAATCAGTGGAAGAAGAAGAAGAAGAAGAAGAAGAAGGTGGAGGAGGAGGAGGAGGAAAGGAAGACCTGTTCATGGGTCGGATAGCCCAATGGCATGGCCCAACCCGACTCGTTATAAGTTGGGCTTGGTCATAATTTTAAACTTACAGGCTTGGGCTTGAGCCTAAAGCATTGGGCCCAACTTTTTTTGGGTCGAGCTCGGGCTTTCTCAAAAAAGCCCGGCCTAAGCCTGAGCCCAGCATGATACTATATACTAAATAATAAAAATATATATTTTATTTAATAAAAAATATATATATACAATATTTTTTCCTTTGTTCTTCTTCTCTTTTTTTTTTTTCAAGTAATAGTGAGATGTTTATTATTTTTGAGTTTTGAAAGTTTTTAATATAAATAAAATACTCTTTTATTGAATAAAAAATAAAATATGCTATCAAATTTTTGGTTTTATATGAGGGTCAAGCTCAGGCTCAAGACCTAGGCTCGATGGTTAGGCCAGGCTCAAGCCTGAATGTATATTGATATATAAACAAAGTCCTGCCTAGCCCCAGCCCATGAACAAGTTTAAGAGGAGGGCGCAATGAACAAAGTCCACCGGCAAGAAGAAGAAGAAGAAGAAGAAGAAGAGCAATGGAGGCATTGGGCATTGGTGGTGATCAAGTTAGGTGGTATTAGGTTAGGTTTTACCATTTTGAACAATCATAAGTCGATGGTTTTGAGGTTTTCGAATTTGGGATTCGATTGGATTTAGACCTAAGGGCCTATTTGGCCCAATTTAACATTTTTTGTCTTTTTGTACTAAATCTGAAAATGAAAAAAACAAGCAAGTTATACAAAACCAGGACTTAGTTGAACCAATCGGGTGACCATTTATTCTCGGTTCTTTTAGCATACTGATTTTGAGGGTATATTTGGACTGGCCAGGGCCAGGTCATGGTCCAATCGGTTCAACCGACTAGTCCGGTCTGGTTTTCAAAACATTGGTTAATACACCTAATGATGGGTTTTTAGGCGGCTCCTTGTTGGAAGGTGGCTCGGATGCCAAGCTAGCTAGTTCGTCAAGTCGACCTATAAAGAGACAGTGTCAGAGTGTTCGGGTTGCTTTACTTAGGGTAGGCACTCTGATGCTTAAGTTAGCGAATCTGAGATTTTTTAAGAGAGCTAAATGTGAGAGAGCTGCGAGAGCTAAATGTGAGAGAGCTGCGAGAGCTAAATTGTGCATCTTTTTTCTCTACCTTGTCAGGTTGGAGGTAAGGCCTTTATATAGGCGTTTCTTGGCATGGGCTTCACACATCGTGTCCGAGATCTCAGGGAGGTCGTTCCCAACCGGTCCAAAGTCCACGGAGGCAGCTGTACACATAGACCAGTCTTCGCGCTTTGCTCGGTCTCCTCTACAACATTCGGTACGGGGGCCAATTTCTAAGAGACCCGGTAGTGACGAGTTGTGCATGCAGAATTGGTCGGCGAGCATGTGTCACAAGTCGCCACCTAGACCTCAATCAAGCCAGCAAGCCCTCGAGGGAGGTCTCTCCTCACGTCGATGTCACTTTGGCTTGTGACGAGGTACTACATGTTGGCCCTGGACGAGGTGCTGTTAGCCGGCCTAAGTTGTGGTCTAGGTCGCCAGGTCGATGGTGAAGTTGGATAACGATATGGAATTCCATCACTTTGGCTAGGGCAAGTCATTGCCTAGGTGATGTCTGGATGTCATCCAGTTGTTTCGAGATGCCATCTGTCATGATGTCATTAGAGGGCCAAATCTGCCCTCATCAACACCTTTTTTTTTTCTTTATGCATATAATAACAGTAGTAGATTATTCAAATAGTTTATGAGATGATAGAACCTACTTGGTTGGGAAAATTGAGAAAACTTTTGCCATTGGAGCCAAAACAGCCGAAGTTGTAGACTAACTTCTTCCGCATGACATGTCAATCCATCCAGTCATATGGAAAGAATATTGAATGCAATTACTCTTTTACCCTACACTCATGGTAACATATTACGCATAAAAAGCACCTAAACCGTGCAGGCTGTGGGACCCCAACAACCAAAGTTTGTTTGGAAAAACTGGTTATTTGAGTCTAAATAGCCCAAAAACTTTGACAATGACTTCTTTCTTTCTTTCTTCTTCTTTTTGTATACTGTTTCATGGGACTAAACAACAGAACAAAGGTGGGAATCGGTCCCGTTTCTGTTGCACTACAACCAGCCAAAGACCTTACCAATAGAGCTAGCCAATTGCAGTGTTTAATTAGATTTCCACTTGTTCTTGGTAATCTTGATAAAATACACCTTTGTTGATAAGCGTGATTAGAGTTAAAACATTAAAACCCGGATTGTCCTTAAATTAAAATAAAATCAAACCATACATCAGTGACCTCAATGGAGTAAATTTTCAACACAATGTAGGAATCTGATGTGTGGATTAGGGGAATGAATGGCTAACCAGTGAGAGGTTCCACCATTAAATCAGCTGCAAGGCAGTAAAATAAACTAAAAGCAAGTAATGCAGGGAATCTCCTTATTATTTGCATATATATTAGAAAACACTTTTCCTAAAAGAGATCTCTTGTGCCTTTTCAGTTAATACATTAAAGTAAATAAATATACTTTATTATTCCCATAAGTCCTATACTAAAGCATAGCTTATGACATGACCATATCTATTAGTAATTAAAACATTGAAACGGCACATTCCATGCCTATAAAGGATAACTAGAGCAGTCGTCATCAATTTGGAATTTGGGCAAATTCTTCAAATCGTAGAGGAACGATTTGGCAAATACCACATACAAGGTTTTACATTGAAGATACTTATACTTTCACTATTTCCAAATTGAGCCTTAATTTAGAAAAATATATAAATATCAATGCTTTTGAATTCTCGTTGACCTAGACGGTCGGACTGTTTGGACCGAAAACCATTTAGGCAATTGGTTCCATTTTATCCCAAATTCGGCATTTGGTCAAATACCGTTGAATTAGTCAACAAACTGTTGACTCGGATGGTTTGACTGATAAACCGTTCGACCCGGAGAATGGTTTGCTACTCAGATTTTAGATCTGAGAAATCTTTGAAATTGAGAAAACTCATATCTGAGACTAAGAAATCTCAGATCTTAGAAATCTTGGAGATTGAGAAATCTCATATATAAGACTGAAAAATCTTAGATCTGTCTTTCTTGCACAAGAAGGTGAGATGAGACTGAGAACACCATCGCTGTAGCTTGTCGTCGCCGCTGCAAGCCTACAAGTCCTCCTCCTCCTCCTCCTCTTCTTCTTCTTCTAAACTCTTTCAGTTTAATCGATAATTTTCTTTCAAGTTTCAACCCTTATTTTCTCTTATATAGTATGCATCTTACCCTAATATTCTAATCTAATGGGTAAGGTGTTCAAACCATTCGAACCATTTGACCCGAATGGTTGAACCACTGACCCAAAAATCGATGGCCAAAACGGTTCCATTTCTGGGTCTGTTTTTAAAACCTTGATAAAATCAAATATATACAGTGCAAATATATACAAAATACAAGGTTTTGCAATTTATACTCTCTTTTTTATACTGACCTACAATATTATTTTTTAGGTGGTCGGCTAAAATAAGCCAAGCAGTTTCGAGATATTTCTGGTTTCAATGATTAGTCGACTGGTTGAACCATGTCTAAACCGAAAAAGGATCTGCTCTTCACACATGGGCACATCCATCGCATTGGGAACATCTTCCATTAATGATAATTTATAAGTACGAGGGTAGAATGTGCGTGTAAGGTCGGTGTGAGGCGCCCTGTATGAGGAACAGATCCGGTCTCACCTGGTTGTCGAAACTCGAACGGTTTCGTTTTATGTTATTTTCCTTCTCTCCCTTCTGTTTTTCAGGAGAATCGCCCGGGTCAACGATTCCGTTTAATGCCTGACCAAAGCCAAGGGTCCATCACCATCTCCGTCCAGCATGCGTTTGGACTTTAGATCAGCTATCAACCCACAGTACCAAAAACGTCCCAATCACTATTACACCCGTACATCGGAAATATCTTCAATGACAAAGAGATATTCTCAATGTGGGGCTGCAGTGTTCTATTGGAATAGGAATAGTAATGCTCCTTGGAGATCGAATCAGCCCCCCCCCCCACAACGTCCCACATCATTCCTCGTATTATCATTAAGATATATTCCCAATACACGGCGGGATGTACTGTGAGATATTGTGAGGGCAGATTTGAACTCCTTCCTTTGACTGTTCAGTCAGGTCTTCTACGGAAAAGGGAAAAAGAGAAAAAAGCGAAGAGGATTTTATTTGAATATAAAAAGAAAAAGCCAGCGCGACGCGGACTACCAAGTACCAGGGCATAGTTTTCCTTTAAAAGCACTGCTGGGCCCACCTTTGTCTGAAGCGTGCTCCCGAGGCAGCTCGGCTGCAATGATGTTTGATAGAAATACCTGACGATAGGACACGTGGCACGTATCAAACTCGTGAAACTAACTTCACCAAGTAGTTTGGTCAACAGATCCGACGGTAGGCAGCATTCCCTGCTTGATCTCTTTCAGAGGACGCGTCTCCAAATTCTTTGCTTCCAAGCCACGTGTCCTAAAATTCCACGTATCTGTAACCGCCATCAGCTGACTTTACAGCGGCACTCAAACACGTGGACTTGGGTTGTGAACCAACCGACCATTCCACAGGCCCACCTTACACTAAAACTGGTATGAACGGGCCAGATGAAGTTAAGAAGACAAAGGATACCTTCATGTGGGTCCCAGGGATCCACGCTGTAGGCATCATCAATTATTTGCCGTTGGATTAATGATGGAAGAGTTCGGAAGTTCGTAAGTAGTATGATATCGTGACACGTGAAAACACCTTAAAATTATCCTCGGCGAGAGGGAAAGGGAAGGAGAGGGTTTCGTCATGTCTGTTGTTGGTATAAAAGGACGGCACTCGTGTTCGTTACCTGCGTTATCTAGAGGTCCTGAAATCCTCTGAGAGACGGAAAAAACTCATCTACACTATCGCTCTGGAAACCCTAACTCCATATCCTAGGGCTCCATTTTCGCTCGGAAACCCCCTAGCCTTTCAGAACCCTATTCTGTAGCTAGTAATCTGTAAATCACGGCCTCTGAATCTCCAGCTGTCTTTACCGGCTTTGATAGCTCCGGCGGGAACTCTAATTTTCTCTGGGTTTCTTTTGATTCATTTGTTTCGAAACCCTAATTTCTTCATCAGAACTCTGGTATTTTTTTTTGGCGACATCGATTGTGGTGAGGTTACAAGGTTACCGAGTCCTTTTTAGGTGTTTTTTGCCCCAGTCTGTTGAGCCCTATTTATCTTCGGGAAGTAATTCATTCATTAGGAAGAGGAGATCTACAGATTTTTTTCTATAATTATATAATATAAAAAATTGTTTCCCTTTTCTGCTTTTTTTTGCACATACCATCGCTTTCTAGATACTAGTTTTGTTTTCTTTTCTTTATCCGCCAAAACTTAATTTTCTGTAGGAAAATCTAATTGGTTTAGACGTTTCTCTGTAACCCTAGTCTTGAATCCTTAATTTGCAAGGCTAGAGATTTGTTATCTTTGTTTCACTCTGGCAATTAGAACTACTGCTTCTAGTCTTCGGAGGCCTTTGCTCGAATACACAATAACACAACTGTGGCTTGTTTGAGATCCGGCTAGAAATGGTTGGAGGTGGAAGCAGAAGGGACGATGGGCCCTTGGGGATAAGCAATACGAACGTTTTCGCTGCTCTCGAAAGCCTTAGAAGAAAGAAGAAATCTGACAAGGAGCATGGGTCGTCGAAGAGCAAGGGATCTTCCAAAAACCAGGCCAAGGAACCTGAACCCCAGGTTTACTGGACGCCGGCACCTCTGACGGTGAAATCCTGGGCCGATGTTGATGATGATGACGATTACTATGCAACAACAGCTCCGCCTAGTGCTTGGGGTTCAACAGAACCACGACAAAGTAAGGATAGTTCAGCTCCCGTTGAGGTGTGTAGTTCGACCAACTCTTTACCTTTCTGTTTCCTTCCAGAGATATGCATTTTGGGCGATGTTTAATTCAGTTATACTGTTGTGATGGATTTGTTATGGGGGTATGTTATTGATTCATTTTCTATTGAAACAGTCACTCTTTGATCTCAAAAACGTGTGAAGATTTTTCTTCAGCCTTATCTCCAAATTCTTGTCTGTTTGCAATATGCAATGCCGATATCTGATTTGGATATGTATATTTTAATGCAAGTAATTATACCGTATCTATGTGGTGGTTTTGCATGCTGTTAAGGTGACCATGAACTTGTCTACGTAAAAGACGTTTGCATTGTAACAACTCGTTAATGAACGAGAAGAAACGGACGTTTACTTGTTTATTCTTCTATAAATGTTGTTCCTAGAAATGATTTTGATATCCAATACTGATCGGAAATCAATATTGATATTTCTGATATGGATGGAAAAAGTTGATGTATGTGAGCATTATATCTCTGAAGAAGGCTGTTTTCTTGTTTGCATTACGTCAGTTGTAAGTGCTGGACGAACTCACTTCTAATGAATACGTATCTTTAACGCATTTCACCATTTCCTACTCTGATCTGATATGCATAGTGTGATTTAAGTGTATCAAAATACCAAGACTCCAAACGACAAGAGACTGAATGTGTTTATTTAGGGCAAACTAATGTTGTAGTTACAAGGATATGGGAGTCAGAATCCAACGCTTGTCCAAGAGTCTGGCTTGGCAAGATGAGAAAACATAGACTCACAAAAATAGTTCATATATGATATATCATCAAAGTAGTTCACTTCTTTTCTAATCAAGCAGAAGAAAATAGTTCTTTTTTTTTTCTGAATTCTAACATTGTATGCCTGCAAAAAATGTTGGCTTTGTTACTAAGCAACATTTGATATAAAAATTATAGTAATCTTGAACATTATCTGTTCATTTATGTCAAATAAAAATGGAATGTTACGTTGAAGTGTCACTGAGAAAGGATTATTGGACTCTGATGCATGTCTGTCATGGGTATGCCATCTATTTAGGAAGATCCATGCAACAATGGTGCAATCATGCATATTTATTTTTTCCTACATTTGTGGGATGATATTTGTGTCCCTGTGCTTATTTGGCATGTGATCCTAGTAAATGCAGTCTTCATGCAACACATATACATAATAGTTGTTTTACTGTTCAATGAGGTTAATGAATCATAAATGAGGGGAACTATTGATAAAAAATAAATGAGGGGAACTAATAAGTGTTGCAAGTTGTCTAATTTATTAATGGTAAAATCCGTAATTATACTTTGTTAATCATAAAAAAGTTCAAAATTATACTGAAAGTATTCCCAACCGCAATGCAAAAGTAGAACAATCATAAGCTCACAAGTTACCTACTGTTATGGAGTTCTACATGGAGATTAACCTCTTTTATTTGAATTACTAAATTCCTAGAAGGTAGATGACACAGACACTAGGGAGTACTAGTTTTTCCTACCACTTAGAATCTATTATGTCTTCAAATGTCACCAATTTTCTTTTATTCATTTCCTGTATTTTAGCACAAAGCTATGTAAAAAACTGCTGTATATCTTTATTTGGTGCCAAAACACTCTTAGACACCTATATAAGAAAATAAAATAGTGAACTATTTAACAGCTTTCTACAATTGGTTAGCTCTCATCAAGGTGAATGGTTTTTCACCCTTTCTAATGGATATCAATCCAAGCAGTCTATGATGTGCATTTCACTTTGATGACATTAGAGTAATAAATTTTAGAAGCTGAATTCTCTTGCAAGTTGCAAGTATTTACTGTACTGAATAGCTTTTTATAACTAGAGTTTTACCAGTTAATTAAAAAATGTTAGTTTGGTGACATTTTATTCTTCCAATGGATCATGATACATTAGGTGAAGTTGTTTGGCCAAAATTTCAGAAACTCATCCCAAACTTTTGGTGTTTCACACAAAACTTAGTTTATCTGAATTTTCAGTTCTATAGGATCCATACAGAGTTGTGTTCTAAGAGATATTTATATTGTCTCTCATTTGACTGTGAATATCAGAGAGCCCTTGTGTGCCAGACTCCTGATTACCTTAAACTTGTAGTCCTACGTGGTTTGTTGTGTATTTTGCTGCTGTTTGTGAGCGAGTTGATCAATTACTCAATGATAAATACGGAAAAATTCATAATTAGTTCATTGATAAATCATTGTAATAATTTGAAATAGGAAAGCAATAGTGGGTTAAGGGTGTTTTAGGAAAATTATAACTGCATAGTACCACTTTCATTCATCAAATTGAATAATTGATGCACACATGAATAAATAATAGAAACCTAATTTATCTATCTTAATTGGTTTCTTAGCAATAAATAAATAAACAAATAAATAAAGTTTTGAATTTTTGTTGCATGAACACAAAGCTAGACATGGCTTTAATAGTTCATTCCGTAGAGCAATGGTAACCATCTAAAATATTGCTCATTGTTTGGTGTCAACTTGTCGTGGTACCCAATTCAAACGAGACATTAGTCCAATCTTCCAAATGGATTACCATTGTCAGCTCATCCAATATGGATTCAAAATTATAGTTTCTGTTTCATCAAATTTGTACATCATTTAAACAGTTAATTTTGATGGTTAGTCTTCATATTTAAAGTTTTTTTTTTCCATGGTCTCCTAGATGATTGTTTCCCTTTTTGTGGATTCAGCTTCATACATGGGCATTCTTGAGCCTGGATGAAATCAGAAATCTAGGGTTAGGCTTTGGTTCATATTTGAGTCATTGTAATTGTTGCATGCTTTGGTTTGATTGCTATTACTTAAAAATGCTATATATGAACACACAATTTAAGGTACAATTTTATTTTGCTATTTAATTATGTCATGGAATGGGTAATAGTCGATGTAGGATTCTATAATTGGTCTGTTCATCTTAGTTGCATTTGGATCTCTCATGATTGGCATTGCATTATTCGATATACACCATTAGATGTAGGTACCAGATCTTATATTAATTGTAAATTTCTCATACAGCTTTTTGCAATAATGCCATACTGTTAGAAGACCTGTAAAATTTGGAGGCAAGTTGAAAGGGTGTCTTTATGATATTACAGGAAAGTGAAAGTGAGGAAGATGGTATTGATTTAGGTGATGATGATGTTGAAGAAGAACATGAGGAAGAACATGACCATGAGCCTGAGGTCTTGGTGCAAGCTGAGACGGTGGTGAAGAAGCCTTCTCAAGCTTCTGTGGCACCTAAGGAAGCAGAGAGGCAGCTATCAAAGAAGGAGCTGAAGAAAAAAGGGCTTGAAGAACTTGATGCCCTTTTGGCTGAGCTGGGTATACCCAAGAAAGATACACCCGGCCCAGAGGAATCACGTGGTAATCTTTTTTAGCCTATTATTACATAGCCTACATATGGATTTTCTTTTTTTTGGCTCGGTGCAGTGCTATATCAAAGCGTTTGAATAGTTAGTTGAGTGCATGACTGGACCACTAACTTGTCAATCAATAGGTCGTGTGGGTTAATTAAGCAGCAACTAGGGTAAATAGTCAACCTAATCAATCAATAGGTCGTGTGGGTTAATTAAGCAGCAACTAGGGTAAATAGTCAACCTAGTCAATCAATAGGTCGTGTGGGTTAATTAAGCAGCAACTAGGGTAAATAGTCAACCTAGTCAACCCCAAAATTATTATAAAGTTAACCTTTTCGTATGTATATTCCTAATTAATTAAAATAATATTGTTTATGCTATTATCTTTTTATGTGATCTAAGTATTTGTAATGTTGTATGGTTTTCTGATGGTGTATAAAAAAGAAGGTATAAAATTAAAGAAGACAACCGAGGAGTTCTACTAATTCTCAGTCAGTAGTGTGGTGGTATGTAGTTGCCACAAATAAGGGGCTAATCAAATTGTCAAGGTTGTGCTCTTTCTTTGGAAAACAAAGGCCATATCTCTCTATCATCTAGCCTTCCTTTTTTATGTTTGGTAGATAAAAATAATTTAGATTAAATGTTTTGTATCATTTTTATTGGATCTTTGCATTCTATATTAACTTGTTTATGATATTACATCAATATCTTAAATTTAGATCGTATTGTTTTTGTGTTTGATTAGTCCTAGGTGTTTAGTAGTCATGACATTGAATAGATAGAGAGGCCAGAGTCATAGACAAACCATATCGATAGCACTGTTTCAGTGTTTATTTGCTATTATGATGATGGCACATTCTTAATTGATTACTTAAATATAAGATGGCTGTATCATAATCTGCAACATTATTTATTAGATCCAGATATATAAAGCAATATTCTTTATTGGTCTATATAAATCAACATTATTTATTAGATCCACATGCACACTCTTAATTTAGTAGCCTCTCTCTTTCTCTCAAACACGTATTCAAGAACGTTTCTGCAGTGAATGCAAATGCATACCATCTTTGCTTCCATATTAGTGAATGTATCTTGGGTTTTTTAACTGCAAAGTTTCTCCCATGTTCTTTGTGTTGTCGGTTTGTCTCTTCAAGATCATTGGGAAAATAATGCTTGCAAGGTGAATCGCATGTGATCATGTTGCAAAATTGGTGATAGGTGTTAATTCTGTGTGATTGAAATTCCACTTGTTGATATGACGTGAAAATGTTAGTTTTCATTGTCTTGTGATATGGCTTCTGGATGCAGTAAAAGTTCATTTTGACAAACAAAAAGATTTTTCCCTGCTGCTAGTACTTGCTGGTGTCACACGAGACAGATTCATTTAAGACTATTTCCATTGATAGTTTTATATTCACTATGCTATGTGCTGTCTCAGTGAAAGTAAGTGCCCTCATACTTTGCACGGTTACTTGTTCGAATTGGTTCTCCTCTACTCATGTACCTGTGTAAAAGGTCATTGAAGTGATAATTGTATGTTGTGTTCTGGTACATGTTGCTTATCACAACATGAGAACTAGCGGACATTTCATGTGGTTATCTTTCTTCTTGTACTGGCAGGTGCTGCACAAGATAAGAAGGAAGAGGAGCTCAATGGGTATTCAGAGAAAAAGGAGAATGCCACCGGGGAGAGCAAAAGTGCAAAGAAGAAGAAGAAGAAGGACAAATCTTCAAAGGAAGCTAAAGAATCACATGATCAACTTAATGGCTCAGACAATGCACCAGATGAAACTGCTGGCACTGAACAGGCAGAGGAGACAAGTTCCATTGATGTGAAGGAACGGATAAAGAAGGTTGCATCTATGAAAAAGAAAAAGTCAAGTAAAGAGATGGATGCTGCTGCCAAAGCTGCTGCCGTTGAGGCTGCTGCTAGGAGTGCAAGACTTGCTGCAGCAAAGAAGAAAGAGAAGAACCACTACAATCAACAGCCGGTGCGGTAAGGACCCTCTCTCCCTGCCCCCTCTCCCTGGATATGATCGTGTTCATGTATTCCCCCGTTCCATTTGTTGAAGCAAAATAAACAGCAGTCTCTGGTGTTGGGGAATAATCTTTGATATGGTACAGCTCTGGTTTTTCCTGGAAGAATCCAATTTGACATTATAGGTTGTCTCAACGCCCAAAATGTCTTGTGACATTATTATTCCAGACAATTTTTCTTATGCAAAATTTCTTCTTGCATGTTGTTAGTTGATGAACTTGATAGCTCACTGCGCTGTTCATTTGGTGCCTTGGTGGTTGTGGTTCCGGTTCACTTAAGATGTTGACGAGTATCAGTTGTGTCATGGATGGATGGATGGATCAATCTACATGGGATTATGAAATCCAGCCACAAATGTCTAGGTTGTCTTAGTGTTTGCTGGCGTTGTGATGCAAAGTTGTAGAGAATCAGGTGAAGGAAATAGCCCACTTGGGGAACATCTTCATTGTTGTAACTTGTAACGCGTCTTATTGTCTTGTTCTTTTTCTATTTTGGTTCGTTCCAAGGGACAAAACAACGTGGGGTTGCACATCCCTCCGAAACCGACCGAACCAGAGTTTGCAACTCTCGGTATCATGTATCCTGTTTGTAAGAAGTCTATGCCCCCCTCCCCTCCCGGTTCTGGGACCTTACCTTAGGGTGGTGGCTTCGTAGGAAGCACATTTGCACCTCGTGGTGTCCACACTAAAGTTGTGGAAAACCCTGGAAATCATTTTCAAACCCTCTTGGTTGGATCATGGATGTATGAAGAAGCGTGCCCATTGCATCGCTTATTCCTACTGGCATCATTTGCATCAGCTTTCTCATCTGATGGTCAGGTGTCATTTTAGACAAACAAATACGAACCTGCCATTTCCAGATATGAACACATGGCAATATAATGTATGTAATTTACGTTACAAGCGTCCTGGAAAGTCTTGTGCACATGTCATGCAGCCAACATTGGCAAGTCATTTCAGCCTGGTGGAATTTCTGGTTTATTCTAAAGGCCTTCGATACAATGGCATGCAATACTTGGCTTGGTGTGTGTTGCATTGTCTTCTTTCAATTGTGTGGTTGGTTCCAAGCATGGGTGCTAAGATGATAGGCGAGCAAGTGAGAAATTTATTACAACAATCAATCTCCCTTATTTGTGGAAGGGTGGGATGCTATGTTGCCATCATATTGTCATCCCAGCGGCATTGGCCGGTGTAATGGTTTGACGTTTATAAAAGAACAAAGGAAAAACTGAAAAGATGACTTGGACCCAAGTAGTGAGATAGCCAGATAGGAATATAGGATAGATCACTATTCTATTCTAGTAATAAATACGCGCTGAATGGTATAGTGGTCGTCTGTCGTCTATTAAAATCCCTCATTGGCCGGCATTGGCCGGTGTATAAATACGTGCTTTAGGCCTAGTGCCACTTTTTTGGTTCCTCCTGAACTTTGAAACCCGATAATTTAGTATCCAAATTTTTAAAATGTATCAATTCAGTAATTATTATTAACCAGTCTGTTAAGTGGCACTTCAAAAGACAAATGCTTTTTCAGTGTCATTTAATTTTTTTTATCAATCATCTAAATGTTGATAAAAAATAAACAGTTTTAAATCTTTGCCTGTTTAAGTTGGGTCAGTTTGGAAGGAGTGTAAATACAAATATGTAGAGTGCAAAATTTTGTATTTTGTATGAATTTTTATGTATTTATTCTGTATATATTTGTATTTGTACTCTTTCCAAACTCAAATGTACACTATAAATATATACAGTGCAAATGTATACTAAATAATACAAAGAACAAGGTTTTGCGCTCTGAATATTTGTGTTTGTACTCCTTCCAAAATAAGCCTAATTCAGTATTTCATCAACTTATTTATAGTTATGATTTGCACTTCCATTTGATCACTCTGCATCTCCGACCCACAAATTTATCTCATATCACTACTCACAAAACACTACTTCCATGTATTGGGGACATCTCTCCATGAAGGACAAGGGAGATATTCCAATACACATATGTAGTGCCTTGTGGGTAGGAGATCATATGTCCCTATGAATGCATGCATGAAGTGTTGTCTTGTGAGTACGAGATCTGCAGTGTATCGTTGTTCCTGCTAATTTTCACCAACTCAAACGAAATTTACACTGCAAACAAACTGAGCCTCAAGGGAAATGGAAAAAATATCAAAATGATCTGGAAGGATTGTTGTTACATTTATCCCTATTTGGGTGCCAAAATGAAATGTTTCAAAACGTCTTCATCTCTCTGTCCAGGACGAGCTTGAAATGAAACTATTCTTGCTACCATTCGAACTGAAAAACTTAAACTTTGAAGACGAAATATATTCCATCCATCTACAATGGCCAATGGATTTTAGAAATAAATCAAGGATTCAAACCATGGTCTTTTAAAATTTTAAGGATGCCCAAAAAAGAAGTGGAGTTGCAGCCAACCCACTGCAGAATTCTGAAATTACAGCCCCCATAGTTTACTAGTAGCCCCCTTATAAACTGCATCCTGACTGTGGTTTTGGCATCAATCCACGGTCAGGATTCATCCCACCTGTACAGTGGGGCAAAGAATTCTGTGGTGGGCTGAACTGTCATTCTCCCAAAAAAGAAGGTGATGCAAAAAAAAAAAAAAAACTCAGAACAAGAAGCTCAGTGCTTCAAACAAATGTCACCAAGGGGGTGTTCAGATCTGTTCACGTAGGGATGCAAATGGATCGGATCGGATTCAAACCACTACATATTCAAATCCAATCTGACAATGTTCATGTCAGATCAGATCAGATCCGAAGATCCGACTTGTTTTTTTTTTAAATTAATAAATTATTGAAAGAAAAATAAAATATATTAACTTAAATAAAGTAAAAGAAAAAAATACATGTATTATTTAATTATTTTCATCATATACATACATGTTTTTTATAAAGCATAATTAATATAACAAGTTTATAAAAATATAATATAAAAAATATATTTATAAATAAATAACATATATAAGTATTATATATATTCATATTTATAAATATATAATATATTGGATCAGATAAGGGGGATCCGAATCTGGTCTAATTTCTGTTTGGATCCCATTATCCAATCCGATCCAAAATTCCAAACAGGATGATCCAAATTTAACCAAATAGGACTAAAATGATCTGATCCATTTGGATCCCTAATCTACTGATCACAATACATTGCTAGCCACGTTCACCCGCAAAACATCTGGAACATCATTTGTTGTTTACATCATCCATATTCCTGATATATGCACGGCTGGATGTGCGTGGCCAGCAATGTATTTGTGGTCAGCCATCAAGGGTCCCAGCTACCAAAGAGTAGACACGGATGGTGTCGTTTTGTTGCCCGGATGCAGCAGGTCATGTGCCCTCTGCATGGACCTTTCAAGAGTTAACAACATGATGATGCAAGAGTTCCAAAAAGGAAAAAGTCTACATCGAACCCTTGTGCCGTGTTTGGTTTGATAGAAAATAAAAGATAATCAAAGAAATTCGTGTTTGAGAAGAAAGAAGTTTTCAACTGACACTTTTAAAATGCTTAAGTTCAAGTGTTGTAATTGTGATCGCTAATGTATGATTAGAAAAAAAAATGCTATATCAGCAGTATTCTAAACGTGAACTAAGATCAATCTTGAATTAATAAATTAAACTAGACAAAGAAGAGAAAACTAAGAGAGCAGAATAGAAAGAATGACGAGGAGAAAAATCTTAACCTTTCCTAACAGCTAGCCGACCTTAATTAAATATGTGACAATATTTTTTCACTAAGAAGTAAGAAGTCACTTCAAAAGAGAGAGAAATAATTCAATAAGAGAGAATAGAAAGAGAAACTTATAATGATAGAAATTAGCGTAGATTCATCCAATCCACGAACTTTGTTAAGCAAAATGAAATAATAAAAACTAATAATATTTCTAATTGAGCTTTACTCCCAACAAGAGTAACTAATTAAAGCACCTTGTGAATTTTGATGAATACCATTGGATTGGTCACTTCTTTTATGATATTGGTTGATTAGGGCTGCAAGTTGGGCCGGGTTAAGTCGGGTTGAAGCCAACTCTAGTCCAATCCTAAGTTTTAAATCCCCAACCCTAATCCTAACCCAACCCGATCTACCCAACTTTAACCCCAACCCTAACTAAATTC
Organism: Nelumbo lutea; assembly: GCF_056320005.1. NCBI lineage: Eukaryota > Viridiplantae > Streptophyta > Magnoliopsida > Proteales > Nelumbonaceae > Nelumbo > Nelumbo lutea. The sequence continues at coordinate 12,370,257 of NC_142691.1, forward strand.
CTTCAATCCCAATACAACCCAAAGTCAACTTCGGGTTGGGCCCAACCCAACCTTCTTCCCATCCCTTATAATCTTGTAAAACTTCTTAATTTCATATCTTAATTCAACTTTCACTATATATATTAATCCTATATTTTATTAGTATTTATTTGTTGATGTTCTTATTGGTTCTTTAAGTATAAAATTCAGAAAAAAAAAGTGTTTGAAATGACTATAGTTTATTATGAGTTATGACTTATAATAGAATTTTTATGGGTAGCAAGTTATGGGTGGTAAAACAACAAAGAGGAGATAAAGAATAAAATATTCAAAAACATAAAATATGTTATTAAGGTTTTAGTATTTCTAATTAGGACAAAGTGAAGTGATTATCTTAAAAGAAATAAATGATAGTATGTGGTGGGGGCTATACAATTATCATGCATATAAACAAATCAATATATGTTATATCATATATATAATATATTTATATATGATATGTACTATAGAATTTGGTTCGAGTTGTCCAATGGATTAACCCTAACCCAATCCGAAGTAAAGTTATGTTCATAAATTTCAACTCTAACCCCAACCCGAGCATCAATCCGACCCAATCCAACTTTTTCGGGTTAGATTAGGGAAAACCCGGCCCAAGTTGTATCCTTAGGATTGATTGGCTACAAGTTTTTCTGATATATGTCTTTTTGGTATTATAGGCAAACCTAACACCCAACTAAGGGGTGTTTCTCAAATTGCCAGTAGGTATGATTCTGTTCTTTTGAAACAAAAACAACTGTCATGAGCTGCCATATTCCCCTAGTTAGGGATATATAGAAAATTAACATTTATCAAAATAAAAAGAAAACTTACAACCACATTGTATATCGTCCAAAATGTACAGATTTATTTTATTCTAAGAAGAGTCGATTCCTTTCAAATCAGTAATCACCAAATGAGACTCTGATTCAAGGAGAGTATTTTACATTGATTAATTGAGTAGTAAAGAAAGAAATATGCTCCAAGCTACATCTAATCCAATTCCCCATTGGCACTGGACTCCACCAAATAAATGAAATCAATTGATTCAGTTTGATGTAAGCATATAATACACAGAGGATCGATCAGTATGCAACTCCTTGACCCTCCATAAGAAGATTAGAAGAGAATTGAAAACAATTGAGGCAAAAAGTCTAGTACTCCTGCTCTGCTATTGGAATAAAATTTCTTTAATAGTCAACATCTCCCATCTGCATCCAGTCCAGGCAGAATTATCACAGTGGCTTTCTTCACATTTAATTTACACGGCTTCATTTTATAATAAAGTCAACACTAACTCATTCTGATGGCCAGAATTTTGATGATGAAGTCTCTAATCCTCAAATGCACAGAACTTCCATGGAAGAAAAATCAATAGGAAATATGTCAGCCTAATCGAATAAGGCAAGGTTTTTAAAATTGGATCAGACAGGGAATCATTCTGAGGACCAGTTTTCGGATCAAATGGTCCAACTATCCACTCGAGTGGCTGCATCGATCCCATCTTAGGGCCTGTTTGGAAGGGCTGAGCTGAAGGATTCTGCTAAACTATGCATTAAGTGCTCAAAAAAATAAAAAAATAAAAACCATTGAAACAGTCTGAAGCAGATATATCCCTTCAAAAATGACCAATAGCCGATTTGGGCGCTCTGGATTTTCTCACCAAAAATAGCCTCCAAAAGTATCCATGTGGGGCTCACCTTCGAAAATCAGAAGCCACTGCACTTCCACCTTCCCAAATGGGCACTTAATTTCTTCATACAGGACCAATGTTCATTCCTGAAACATTTTCAGGAAAGCAATTGGTTATGCAGTTTGGGGTGAGTATTCGGTTTATCAGGCATAAAATATAGAATCAAATAAATTAAAACAGAATAAAACCAAAATAACCAAAACCAATTTTTTTGTTTGGTCTTTCGTTAAAATTGAATTTTATTCTATAATGAAATTTGATTAATTAACTTAATTTTTCAGTTAATCAAATTTTCAATTCTAAAAACCAAAACAGATTAAGTAAGAGGGTGTTCGATAACATGATTGATTTTGTTGTTGAAAGCAAAAACATGTGACGCATCAGCAAAATTATATAATTTTAGCAGACATGGCAGTTGTTTTTGTTTTCAAAAACCATGTTGCCGAACAGGTAAACACCCCCTAACATACCCAAAAACCAATTTAATCGATTCAATTGTTTTGATTTTAACCAAATAATTATACTCTTCTTCTCTCTTCTTATGCATCGGCATTTTGCACGTGCCACTCAATTAATATAAAAAACGAGACATCAAGACGACATTTTATGTTAATTTTTATCATATTTATAATATGTATCAATAAATTACTATTTATTGTTTTCAAACAAATATGTTTAACTTGTGCAGCAAAAATTGCAATAAAATAAATACATGTATATTCAAGTTGGGATTGTTTATACCTGTTCTGATCAACTAAGACGCAAATCAAGTAAGTAAGCTGAATCCCTTACTATTCCTATTGTGTACATCTTTAATTTTATTTTTTAAAAAATTTATCACCTCTATATGTCTATTACTAATACTCTTCTTAGAAATGGGCCTAGTTCAAATCTTGAAACCTAAAGAGTTCACAACTTCCCCCACATAATGCGTCCCAAAAATGCTCCACATACACATCTCAACGTACATTAACAATATCTCCCATATTTATTGATGAAAGAAGATTTGGCCCGATCTCACCGTTATGTGACACGTGGCAAAGGCATCAGTTTTGCATAAAAACAAGCCTAAGGCGCGAGCATCGAGGGGAGAAACCAGCGGTCAGAACTCCCTGCTAGGGGCCCGAACTCACCCTTGGCCCCAAACTAGAAAAGTAATCCGAACTGGCCTGCATGCAAAAGTTCGGGACATACTTCGCCGAACTGGCCCGCCTTGTAACAGTTAAGTACATACTTTGCCAAACTGGCCTGCCTTAACAGTTCGGGATACACCTCGCCGAACTGGCCTGCCTTGTAACAGCTCAGGACATTTCACCGAACTGGCCTACCGTGTAACAGTTCGGGATATACCTCGCCGAACTGACCTGCCCTATACATACCTCCGAACTCAAGACTTCGCCTCGCTCACCACTCCACCACATCGCCCTCAGGGCACCAAAACCAAATAAACCGTACTGTGCCTGACACTGAGGAAGTCCGTGCCCGAGGGCGGCGCTCAAGACTGACGGGATTTGACGCTTGACGGCCGCTCTCCAAACAGCCACCTGCCACCGCCTCCTGGCACCGCCATATCCAGTTAGAGAAACGGTTCCAACAAAAGGCAGTGACGGTTCTGTCCCAGCAGAAAGGACGATGCCCGAGTTGACAGATGCAAGGGTAATCATACCCAACCTGACAAGGGCCTCGGAGCGAGTGCGCGAAGTGATTATAAAAGGCCCCCTACCCCCAACAAACAAGGTATGTGAACTTTGCGCTATCTGGTCTACACTTTGCCTTTGAAAGATTACTAACTTGAGCTTCGGAGTTATCTCACCGGGTTCCCCACGGAGTTCTCTCATCTTTCTCGTTTCAGGCTCCCCGTCGCTCCAGCTCAGAGGCGAATTCGTTGACAGCTAAGACCGGCCAGATTGCGCTCCATCAATTGGCGATGTCTGTGGCAACGCTTCTAAAAGCCTCCCTCTAAATCTCTCTTACCTACCCTTCTTTCAAAAACTCCAACACCTACTCCAACACCGAAATGGCCTCCTCCAGTAGTGCCGGACGTGGAACAGAAACAACCACTACCGGAGAGCAACTCCATGTTCCGGCGGTGTGCATTGGGCAGTTCACCATCCCCCTTTTAGCGGATGGGATCCCAAGTTTGAATGTGCCACAGGCGGTGGCACCACTGAACCAACCGCTGTCCCACTAGCAGCCCGCCAAAACCAATTAGATGATCTGATGCAATGCATGCGGGCAATGCAGGCCCAAATGCAGCAATTCCAGTAGCACCAACTCCAGCAACACCAGGTGTTGCACCACCTCTCCAAACACCATTATCAAAAACAGTTCCCTCAGCTACCCTTGAAACAGCCACTGCTCCCCCCCCCCCCCGGAACCCTGTTTCAAAGCCGATCAAGGCCTCCCCTCAAGGCAGACGACCTCACCAAGGAGAGGCTTCCCGACCACAGAACCCCCCTAATAGTGAGGCCTCGTCCCCGGGCTGAAAGCAAAGAAAGATCACCCCCGCCTCGCAGCTCGCGGGTGGGTCAAGAACCTCGCCCACAAAGTCACCCCGACACTCCAAGCCCGAGTTCCCACTCACGAAGAACCGCTTCAACGCCTTAGCAGCAGGCCAGCATTCTGGGCCCATCGAGCTCGGCAACACAGAGGCCAGCAGCGCCAGCACCAGGCCCACTCAAAGAAGGCACCGGCGAAGTCGCCGAGCTGCCACCCGTGTGCTACCCGAGCTCAGAGGCAAGGAAGAAACGAGCTCGGGCGAGGTAAAAACCATCCACATTCTCTTAGTTCCTTCCCCCCTTTCAGCAGAACTTCTGGCAGTCCCCTTGCCTAGAGACTTCAAACTCCCATCTCTGAACAAGTATGATGGGTCCTTTGACCCCAACGACCACGTCGACGCGTTCCAGTCGCAAATGCACCTTGCTAGGGCCAGCGAGTCATGCATGTGCGTGGCCTTCACCACCACCTTCAGAGGGGTGGTCCGCACCTGGTACCGGAACCTAGCTTCCGGGTCAATAAGAAGTTGGGCCTAGTTCGTGCAGATCTTCACTACGCACTTTGTTACCAGCAAAAGGTGCCTCAAAACCGAGGAAAGCATCTTCGGGGTAGTCCAAAGAGAGGGAGAACCGATACGGAGCTACATCAAGCGGTTCAATGAAGCATGCTTGCAGATCCCTCATTTAGACCTCGCAGTACAGCTTGTCGCGGCCAAAAGAGGTGTGATGCACAAAGAATTCAAATGGCACATGGTGGCCAACCAGCCCGCAACCATAGCCGACTTCCTCAAGCTCGCAGACAAGTTTATGAGAACAGAGGAAGAGATCAACCAAAGAGCCGAAGGCGGGGTTGAAAAAAGAAAAAGAGAAGGCGAGCCCTCCAACCCCGGTGACAGAAGAAGCCAGAACTGAGAGGCGAAGCCAAGCCAGTTGTCCCGAGCTCCCTTAGCAGTTCAGACGGATTACACGCCGTTGAACACGAGGCGGACCGAGATCCTGATGGCGATCAAGGACGCCCCTTATGTAAAGTGGCCACCTCGCCTGAAAAGCAACCCCAACGAGAGAAACAAAAATTTATATTGTAGTTTTCATAAAGATCACGATCATAGCACCGAGCAATGTAATAATCTCTGCGACGAGATAGAGAGACTTATCCATCGTGGATACTTGAGAAATTTTGTACAGTATGACAATAGTAATAAAGCGGGTTGGCAAGGGGAACACGGGAATGATGTCCCCGAGCCGAGCAGCAGACCAGCCGAAGCCTTGCAGCGACCTCCCCCAAAAGAGAGGCCAGTCTGGGGAACCATCCATGTGATAGTGGGCGGTTTGGTGGTGGTAGGATGCACTTCGGCAGCAGCACAGACGTCAGTTCGCGAAGCAGCCCAAGAAGAGTAGAACACTCCCAAGAGGCCAAAGACAGAAGAACCAATCTTTTTTACGGAAGATGACGCGCGAGGTGCTCACTACCCCCACGACGACGCGCTCGTCATAAAGCTAAGGATCAGCGACTTCGAAGTCCAGCGCGTACTGGTAGACTCAGGCAGTTCGGCGGACATCCTATTTAAATCGGAGTTTGACCAATTGCAGTTGCAGAAAAGCGAGTTGAAACCCATGCACACTCCTCTGGTGGGTTTTAGTGGAGAGGAAGTCAGGCCCCTGGGGAAGATAACAGTACCTGTGGAAGTGGGCACATGGCCATGCGCGGTAAGACTCAACCACGATTTTCTGGTGGTCACGACCCCCTCCCCATACAACGCCATAATAGGGCGACCAATTACGCATATTCTGTGTGTTGTGGTTTCCACCTATTATCTAGCAATGAAGTTCCCAACGGACTTCGGTGTGGGGGTAGCGCGGGGTGACCAACTTGAGTCCCGCAAATGCTATGTTGCCGCCTTAAAGGGAAAAACCAAGGTAGGGACGACCTAGAACTGGAGCGGCTTGCGGAGTGGGGCAAGGAACGACCTTCACCCACTGAGGAAACAGTCGTAGTCCCGACCTCGGCTACAGATCCGGCGCGAACACTACAGATCGGTGCCTCCGTCAAGGAGCCTTTGCGAACTGAACTGGTGAGTTTCTTACTCCAAAATTTAGTTATTTTTGCATGGTCCGTGGCATATATGCTTGGTATTGACCCTAGCCTTATAACCCACAAGCTTAACACTGACCCTGTAGTCAGACCCATTAAACAGAAGAAACGCAACTTAGCCCCGGAGCGCCGGAGGGCAGTCGACGAAGAAGTCGAAAAGCTTCTCGCAGCGGACTTCATAAGGGAAGTTCATTACCCGAGCTGGGTAGCCAACCAGTGCTGGTGAAAAAAGCCAACGGCAAGTGGCGCACGTGCATCGACTACACTGACCTGAACCGAGCTTGCCCAAAAGACTGCTTCCCCCTGCCCCGAATTGATCGCCTAGTGGACGCGACCTCGGGACATGAGCTGCTAAGCTTCCTGGAAGCCTACACAGGCTACAACCAGATCAAGATGAACCAGTCCGACCAAGAAAAAACCAGTTTCATTACCGAGTTCGGCTTGTACTGTTACAAGGGCATGCCCTTCGAGCTAAAGAATGCTGGTGCAACCTTTCAAAGACTTGTAAATAAACTTTTTCGGCCTTTAATTGGCACGAAAATCGAGTGTTGTGTAGACGACATGGTCGTCAAGACACAGTTCTCCCAAGAATTAATAAAAGACTTGGATTCTGTTTTCCAAATTCTGCATCAGTATAAAATGAGACTAAACCCAAACAAGTGTGTCTTTGGTGTCACTTCGGGTAAGTTTCTAGGGTACATTGTCAACAGGCACGGTATTGAGGCCAACCCGGATAAAATAAAGGCCATCCTTGATATGAGACCACCTCAGAAAGTAAAAGAAGTTCAAAGGCTAAACGACCACATAGCCACTCTGAGCCGCTTCATGTCCAAGTCGGCAGACCGCTGCCTGCCTTTTTATATGGCAATTAAAGGCAAAGGGTTCGAATGGACCCGAGATTGCCAGCTCGCGTTCGACGAGCTAAAGACCTACATAGCCACAGTGCCAACCTTAGCCAGACCCGAGGAGGGCGAGGTCTTAGAACTGTACCTCTCGTCGAGCGACGAGGTGGTTAGTTCGGTACTAGTAAAGGAAGTAGATTGGGTCCAGCGGCCCGTCTATTATGTTAGTAAAATTCTGCAGGGAGCAGAAACGAGGTACCCGCAGATAGAAAAAATAGCCTACGCACTGGTGATATCTGCTCGAAAACTCCACCCGTACTTCCAAGCTCACACCGTCGTCGTCTTAACCGACAAACTCCTAAGACAAGTCTTGCTGAAGCCCGAGGTCTCCGGTAGGCTGACGAAATGGGCCATCGAACTCAGCGAGTACGATCTCCAGTAGAAACCACGGACCGCAATTAAAGCCCAAGCTTTGGCAGATTTTATCGCCGAGTGCACTTTTAGCCACAAAGCCCAACAGGTTGAGCCCGAGGTCCCCAGTTTGGGCGAACCCGGAGCTCCCGAGCCAATAGAGTCTGAACCCCGTAAAGTAGCAACCAGTGTGGCATCTCTCCTGGTCAGGCGAAATGCAAACTGGGATGAGTAGTCCTAGATCCTTCACGTGGATGGTTCCTCGAACCAGCAAGGCAGCGGGGCTGGAATAGTCTTATGCGGCCCGTGCGGCACAAAATTGGAATACGCACTACGCTTTGAATTCACGGCATCCAACAACGAAGCAGAGTACGAAGCACTGATAGCCGGGCTAAACCTAGTGCAAAAGGTAAAAGCAAAGCACTTAGTCATCTGCAGCGATTCCCAACTTGTGGTCAACCAAGTTACGGGCGAGTACGAAGCACGCGAGCTCTCCATGATCGCATATTTTCCGAAAGTTAAAGAGGCCCTACTCAACTTCCATTCACACTTCATCAGGCAAATCCAGAGGTCAGAGAATACTAAGGCTGACACTCTTTCCCGGTTAGCCAGCACAAGCCACAACAACATGAGAACCGTGTACATAGAGGACTTACCTCGGCCTAGTATTCTCGGTGGGGCAGAGGAGGTCGCTCCCGTCCTCGAAGCAGAGCCGAGCTGGATCGACCCACTCGCGAGCTTCTTGCTAGACGGAACCCTCCATGCAGAATGCAATGCGGCCAAGAGGGTGTAGTTCCAGGCAGCCAAATACGTCATAATTGACGAACGGTTGTATCGACAGTCCTACACGCTCCCCTACTTGCGTTGCCTACGACTTGCCGAAGCCGAGCTCGTACTCCGCGACACTCATGAAGGTCTATGCGGCGGACACCTGGGGGGCAAAGAACTCGCCCAAAAAGCACTTCGACAAGGATACTACTGGCCAACGATGAAGGCAGAAGCTGTCGAACTCGTTAGAAAATGCGACAAGTGTCAGAAGCACGCCAATATCCTCCATCAGCCTGCTTCCGACCTCAAATACCTCGCCAGCCCGTGGCCCTTTGCACAATGGGGCATCAACCTCCTGGGGCCATTCCCACCAGCAACAGGTGGAAGAAAATTCCTAGTTGTTGTAGTAGATTACTTCACGAAGTGGATAGAAGTCGAACCTTTGGCAATTGTTACGACTCGAAACATACAGAACTTCTTTTGGAAGAACATAGTATGTTGTTTCGGGTTACCTCGGGTACTAATCTCCGACAACGGCAAGCAGTTCGAGGATATCAAGTTCCAAGAGTGGTGCCAGAACATGGGGATTTGACAGAACTTCACATCAGTCGTGCACCCGCAGGCAAACGGTCAGACGGAAGTTATGAATAGAGCCATCCTGTGCGGACTGAAAGCACATTTAGATCGAGCTAAGGGATTGTGAGCCGAAGAGCTACCAAGCGTTTTATGTGCTCACAGAACTACAGAAAAAACTGCCACGGGAGAAACCCCCTTCAACCTCACCTACGGCACTGAAGTAGCGATCCCGACGGAAATCGAAGTACCAACATTGCGACTAGAAACATACGACGATCGGACTAACGGAGATGAGTTACGTACCAACCTTGACCTACTAGACGAGGTAAGGGACCTCGCGCACATTCGGACAGCGGCCTACCAGCAGCAGGTAGCCCGCTACTACAATGCTAGAGTAAAGCAACGAAGCTTCTGAGTCGGCGACCTGGTCCTTCGTAAGATTATGGTGCCCGAACCCGGTGTGGGAAAACTTGGACCAAACTGGGAAGAGCCCTATAAAGTAAATAGAGCGCTCGGGGGGGCATACGAGCTCGAAACCTTAGAAGGCAAACAAGTACCTCGAGCGTGAAATATTGTGAACTTAAGGCGATACTGCCTATAAACCGCCAAGCGAAGTGGACAAAATCGCTACAAGGGTCTAAGGGCCATGATGCAGAGCCAAGAGGAACCTTGGCGTAAGCAAGCAAAGAAAAATCAGGCATATTATCAGGTCGACAAAAAATCAGTTCGCCACAAAAGCCTTAGCGCCGAAACAGGTCGCGTAAGTACAATAACCCGGACAAGAAAGCGACATATTATCAGTTCGACAAAGAATCAGTTCGGGAAAAAGAACACAGGCCAAAAGTTTGTTTATTCCGTTGCAAGAAACAGGAGTACATTGGCCATCAGAAAGCACTTCAAAAAAAAAAAAATTTACATGCCCGGAGCTACTTCTTCGCCATCATAAGGCACTTCAACAACACCCGAAGGCCCTGCCTCTCCTTCAGAGTCCGGCTTGCCATCGACAGCATTGGCCATCTCCTGAGTTATACGCGAAGTGGATATGGCACTAACATCGAGGTCAGGGTACGTGTTCCGGATCATCCACCGGCTCAGCTTTAACCCCCTTCTGTAAGAATCCACCATCAGATCGTCAAAACGCGGGGAGGCAATATAGTCTTCAACGGCCTTCTTCTTGGCGTCTTCAATGCCTTGGGAAAAAATCTACGTTTTCTCCCTGATGTCTTCCTGAAGATATTCAACTTGATGCTGCAAGCCCAACTTCAAGTCTGCCATGTGCTTGATGACTACCCCCATGGCCTCGGCATCACGCTGAGACATCGCCTGCCTGGCCATGGCGACGCGAGCAGCTTCTTCGACAGCATAAGCAGCCGCCTCAGCAGCTCGGGGATTCGCCTCGACGGCACGGAAAGCCTCTTCAGCAGCATGGGCGGCAACCTCAGCAGCTCACGCCTGTCCCAAGCTCCTCTCCACCTGGGCTGCTAAGGCGTGAATAGAAGAATTCACCACCAAAAGAAACAACAAGTAAGCGACAACAACCAGAAGGATAAAAAATGAAGGCAAACGAAATTTGACTTACCACCATAGCATGTGTTACGGCACGGCAGGCGATCGGATTCAAGGGAAGATCGGTCCACGCCGCGGTCTCCTCGGGGAAAGTAGCCTCCCTACTCTTCTGAAGAACGTAGTTCAGCGTCAACACGCTCCTGAACTCCCCTTGAGCTCCCGAACCCGAGGGCCCAGCCCGTGTATGAGAGAACCCAGAGTGAGCAGGAGCACTGGAGTATGCAGGAGCACCCGTATAAGTGGTCTCAGCGTAAGGCGCCCCGACAGCTTCATGCTTCAGTGGAGTCACCTCGGGCTCCCTGGGCAGATCCTACGATGTGTGACCCGGAACTTGAGGCTCCTCTTCCGGGGGCAGCTTGGTACGAGTTCGCTTGGCGACCCGCTTCCTCCTCTTCATACCTTGGAACAGGCGCCCCCCACGAGTCCTCTCTGCGTCCATCACACCTGCAAAAAAGAGTTCGACATCAAAAAAAAAAATGAAGGAACAGAGCAAACAAGAAACCTGAGCTAGAAACCTACCCGAACTCAGGTCGGCCGCAATAAGCTTGGCCTCCGTTAAGTACTAATGGCAATTTAAACCTTGTTGTGCGCATTTCCGGAGGCCCTTTACCGTCTCTTTGTCGAGAGTGACACCAGAATCAGGAACGGCCTCACCCCACCCGGTCTGAAAGGGCCATCCTTGTGCACTTCGCACACCGAAGTAGTCCCGCTTCCACGCCGGGACCTTATTAGGAAGATCGTGCAGAAGCTTAAAGCCCGGGCGAGGAGAAAGGTAATACGCCCGTCTTCCCCCAGGAAGAGAACCCGCTTGCTTCTTGAGCATCAAGATAGAGGAGAATATCTCCAAGTCTAAAGGGAAGTTCTGTTCACAAAAGAGGGAAACTGTCCCCACCAGGTTCCGAATAGAGTTCGGATGAAGCTGGCCAATGGTGACGCCGAAGTGGTTTATGACCTCGACGAGAAGGGGGTGGAAAGGCAGTCGCAACCCCACAGCGAGCTGCTCTCGAAAAATCACGATCTCATCTGGACAGTGTTCCCAAGGGAAGCTACCCGAAGGAATGAAATATGTATACCCCCAGGCAGATTGTAAGACATAAGTATAGATTGAAGCCCCTCGGGCGTCATGGTCGAGGGACCAAACCTGTCTAGCATTCGACCTCGGCGAGATGTAGATGCCAAACTGCCCGAAGTGGCTCGGCCTACGGGTTCATAGTCATCCTCGAGTTCCACCTCAGGATCACTAAGGTAGTTGGGGGATACGACTCGGTTTGTAGAACCTACGTCAGTCCTACTTGAAGAGTCGTCTGAGCTATCAAAGCTAGACATCGAGGAAAAGAGGTGGATTCAGGAAGGTACTCACCGGAAGAAAGTTTTGAAGGCTCCGGAGACGGGAACAAGCCAAAAACCTTGAAGGTTAAGTAAACAGCCTAGGCGCGAACTGAAAAGTTGGACGCGAGCTCAAGAGGCAAACCGCAGAAGTGACAAATTGACTGGGGTCCCCCACTATTTATAGCTACAGTAACCAAGAACAAGCAGTGCAGATCAAAGACGACCCGACGGCCCGCATTCGCGCTGATCGCATGTCCCCTGAGATCGAGACGTGATTGGCACACGTCTTTCTGAAACTGACAAACGCACAACACGTCTCCCTGCAACTGACAACCGTGAGCGCATGTCCCTTCAGAACGACAGTGGCGCACTTTTTTCAAAATTGAATGACCCGTTGTCTCGTCCCAGCGGCATGAATTTTTGAAATTTAAAATAAACGTGCGTTGCTCGTCCATCAACATTTATGAGCAGTAGGCACGTCTCCCGCCTTCTCGGACACTCCAGAAAACCGAAGAACCCTGGCAAAAGCAACTTGCGCAGTCAAGATTCGAAGAACGGGACAAATCCACCTACCACCTCGCAAAACTCCCCGCACCAGGGCAAGACCCTTGGTGCGAGGAGTGGGGGGCAATTGATGAAGGAAGATTTGTCCCGACCTCACCGTTATGCGAACGTGGCAAAGGCAACAGCTCGGCACAAAAGCAAGCCTTAGGCGTGAGCACCGAGGGGAGAAACCAGCGGTCAGAACTCCCTACTAGGGGCCCGAACTCACCCTTGGCCCCAAACCAGAAAAGTAATCCGAACTGGCATGCATGCAACAGTTCGGGACATACTTCGCCGAACTGGCCCGCCTTGTAACAGTTCGGTACATACTTCGCCGAACTTGCCTGCCTTTTTAACAGTTCGGGATACACCTCGCCGAACTAGCCTGCCTTGTAACAGCTCGGGACACTTCGCCGAACTGGCCTACCGTGTAACAGTTCGGGATATACCTCGCCGAACTGACCTGCCCTATACATACCTCCGAACTCAAGACTTCGCCTCGCTCACCACTCCACCACATCGCCCTCAGGGCACCAAAACCAAATAAACCGTACTATGCCTGACACCGTGGAAGTCCGTACCCGACGGCGGCGCACCAGACTGACTTGGGATCTGACGCTTGATGGCCGCTCTCCAAATGGCCACCTGCCACCGCCTCCTGACACCGCCATCTCCAATTAGAGAGACGGTTCCGACAAAAGGCAGTGACAGTTCTGTCCTAGCAGAAAGGACGACGCCCGAGTTGACAGATACAAGGGTAATCATACCCGACCTGACAAGGGCCTCGGAGCGAGTGCACGAAGTGATTATAAAAGGCCCCCTACCCCCAACAAACAAGGTAGGTGAACTTTGCGCTATCTGGTCTACACTTTGCCTTTGAAAGATTACTAACTTGAGCTTCGGAGTTATCTCACCGGGTTCCCCCCGGAGTTCTCTCATCTTTCCCATTTCAAGCTCCCCATCGCTCTAGCTCAGAGGCGAATTCGTTGACAGCTAAGACCGACCGGATTGCACTCCATCATTTATCATCGAAGGATGTTCCTAAGCTCAGTCTGGAAGGAGTACAAATGCAAATATAAACAGTATAAATATATACAAAATAATAGAAAATGTAAGATTTTGCACTCTACAATTTTATATTTGTACTTCTTCCAAACTGAGCTTAATATGCAATTAAGATGTGTGAAAGGTTTTTGGGACGCAATTTGTGGGGGCAGATGTGGCTTCTCTTAAAACTATGAGCCAGAGATTTCGTTGGAAGTTGTAGCTTGTAGCAGATATGGGTTTGTCAAAATCTAGTGTCTATAAGTAGGGGTGCCAACGAGACGAGCTTTTCACGAGCTACTCGAGCTCGGCTCGTGAGGCCCACGAGCTGGCTCGAATATATATAATAAAATTATAGAAAATAATATATATATATATATATAATAAAAATATTATAATTATTAATGATTATAATTCTTAATTTTTAAATATAAAATAATTTTTTATATATGATTTTTATTTTTATAAAGTATATTTATAATAAAATATATAATAAATATTTTTATAAAATATAAAACGAGCCAAGCCGAGCTCGAGCTTATAAACTTTTGACTCGAGCTGAGCTCGAGCTCAAGGTTCTGGCTCGAACTGAACTTGAGCTCGAGCTCGAGCCTTATAGAAAAGTCTTGAGCCGAGCTCGAGCCTGGTACTATTCGGCTCGACTCGACTCGAATCCACCCCTACCTATAAGCTCACTGTTTCTCCATTACTCTCAGATGTGGCAAAGTTTGGCAGTGCTTATGTAAAAAATGACATGACGGATCAAGATATTGCAGACTTAAGTATTTGCCAGCATGGAAAATCCGTGGAATACTAGTGGATGACGGATCAAGATAAGTCAAAAAGGAAATAAGTATTTAAAATTTGAGCTTTTCAAGAATAAGCATTTATTTTAGACTTATTTTGCAAATGTAAATTAGTGTTTATTGGTGTGGTCTCGGCTCAAATTAAGTATTTATCCAAATAAATAATCATTTTTAAGCAATCTCAAAATTTAACCTTTTAAGAAATGAAAACTAATAGTTTGGTAAAAAGTGGGAATTGTCATTGGCAAGCTAAGTTCAATTTGGATTTCATCATCACAAAATCCGTTCTAACACAGTACTAGAGCCATGCATTTGGAATTAGGGGTGATTACAGTTCGGTTAATTGTGAGGGATTTTTTGTAATCAAACTAATAGTATTGGTTTGAAAAACCGGTAACCGAAATCTATCAATTAATCGGTTGATCGGCTCGATCAGCTTGATTCGTTCGTTCGTTAGTTTTTAAATTTTTATAATATATTTTATATATATTAATACATATTTATTAATTTATAAAGTATATAAAAATATATGTACACCGATCGGTTTGATTAACCATCAGTTTTTTGTATTGGTTAATCAAAATCAAACCGATACTTTTGGTTTTTAAAAACACTAACACTAAACTAACCGATTCAATTAACAAATTTTCAATTCGATTTCGATCGACTTTTTCAATAAATTCAGTTTTTCAATTTTTTTTGCTTACCCCTATTTGGAATCTCTCTTAAAAACATACACAAGCTAATGTAGGGCTACAAGGGCTATGGGGATGGTGTGAGGATTAAATCCAAATTTGCTATTCCCAATAGAGATAGCTTTGTTCAAGATTAGGGTTTAGGGAATAAAGATGGGGTTAGAGAGAGAAATAAAGAGCGTACAATTTAAAAAAAACAGATGGCAGTCAGTCATTGGATCTACATCTGATCCAGATTCCTCAGTATATGGGGTAACATTCTCAGCTGGTGTCCTTAGAGTTCGAAAATAAACAGAAGTCAAGAACTCCCTCTGGTTTGACTTATTGCGTTTAGCTAACAATGAAAATCTTCTTACCCCAAGGACGAAGCTTTCTACTTTCTACTTTCCGTTTTTAAATAATGCAATGCAAGTACTACTAGAAAACGGAAAATAGAAACTAGAAATCAGAATTAATCCAAATGACCGGATTGTTTAAACCCAGAGTTAATCCAAATGACCGGATTGTTTGAAACCAGAATTAATCTAAATGACCGGAGTGTTTAAACCCAGAATTAATCCAGATCCTTAGTTCATAGCTGAACTCTTCAACTAGTTCTAGTTTCTATAAACAAATGAACTAGTTGAAGAGTTCAACTTAAGAAGATCTGGATTAGTTCTGGATTTTATACAATCCGGTCATTCGATACAAGCTCCCATTGTCATTTGTTTATATGTTTTTGACAATCATTGAATTCTAAAATTAATCCTTCTATTATAAACTAGAAACTCAATTCTCCCGATGACGTCGACCCCCTGTTCCCCGCTTGTGACGTTTCTGGATTCGATTTAGATTTTTCAGACTTTCTAAAATTTTTTCTCGTCTTTGATTTCAGAACGTGGGAATTGTTATAGCTTTCTTCTATTAATAGCCCATTCAAATGAAAGTATGAAACTATTTCCGTCTTCTTCAAGTTAAATTAAAACTATAAAAAAAATTCATGGAATTGAAAAACTCGGACTGACGTATGTGCATATCTCACTCAATTACAACCATCAAATTTTGGTTTCTTTGTACAGGAAGGATTATTAGATGAATAAATATTATTACATCTCCAAGCAACAGCCGGCCTGAACGTGGCCGGAATATTCCTCCGGAGTCTCCACCTTTCTCCATGTATAATTCGGCGATTCCAATACGTAAGTTGCATAGGGCCCACCGTACTTGGCCATCCCTAGCACCAGTAGATTTCCCTGCCATATCAGCAAATTCGGTGACAGGAGAATGTCAGCCGGTAACTCGGCCACTGACCTCCACGTGGCGCCTTCTAGAACTGCCACGTGACCAGCCTTACACCTGTAAAACTTCCCCTCCGTCCCAGCCACGCAAGTCCTCGGACACGAGCCTGTGTCCAGGACGTCCTCCTCGACCTTGCTCCATTGCCACGTGGCAACATCGAAAACCTCCGCACTCCGCTCAAACCGTCCCTGCATATCCGTGGAATACCCGCCGATGACGTGGAGTTTGCCAGCGTGGAAAATCCCTTTGCACTCGTCTCGCTGTCTCTGCATGTCGGGAAGCGGGGCCCACTCGTCCTTAGAGAGATCGTAAGACATTGCAGACTTCAGTGCGTTCTTCTCGTCATCATGCCCGCCAGCTACGAAAACCTTCCGATCAGAATCCGACGCGCAGGCGAAGAACGATCGAGACCCCCCCGGCATGTCAGCCCCACGGCGCCATTTGCCGGACATGAAATTGAAAACGAACACCGCTTTAGATACTTCCCACGTCGTCGGGTTCCACCCGCCGATCACCACCAGATTCCGTCCAACCCCAGCGCACTGGCAGAACAACGGCAAACCGTCGGGAAACCCAGGGGCCGGCGGCAGGCTACTCCACGAGCCAGTGGCAGGTTCAAAAAGCGTAAGCCGGTAGGCAGGCGTCGCAGGGTACTTTAGCGCAGGGGACGCTCGGTTCTGTTCAGCTTGCGTAAGGGCAACGATGGCTCGGCTCAACCCTCCGGCCTTCCTCTGCTGGTGAAACTGCACCGACTCCACCTCTTCTTTCCAACCTTTGGAGACAGCCGAGAGAGTGGAGAACTGGTTGTAAGGAACGCGTATTAAGCATTCACGGGCAATCTCATCAGGAAGACATGGAATTAGATCCATCTTGAGATAACAGAAACACGGAAGTAAACCAGGATTTAATCGGAGAAATAGAACAGAGTAGTAAGAAGAGAAGAAGAGAGGAAGAGAAGCAGTTTGTAATTTTAATAAGGAAACAGAGAGACAGAGAGAGAGAGAGTATCTCGAGTTTACAAATTGATGAGAGTGATTGGGTGCAGGGAAGCTTTTAAAAAGCCGTTGGGTTCTAAAAGATAAAGAGGAGAGAGGGCGGTGGGAAGCTAGAGACGGTGGGAGACCACAGAGTAATATATGACAGAGACAGACTGTAAGGCCACAAGAACGAGCGAGACTGGCAGTCCGCCGTTGTTAATCGATTCCTTTAACGGTTTTCTATTTTTTATTTTTCTTATTTTTCTCTCGAGGATAAATAAACCATTAACCTTATTTTATTTCTGTAAAAAGTTAAAGTCAAAGCATATTTAAATATAGAAACGAACTTAGATAGGGTAAATACTATAAATATCTCTTACTTCAAAAAGGAATCCATTTCTTCTGGGTAATTTCGGCCGTCGGGTTGCGCTAATTTTCAACGCGGAGGTCTGTGTATTTTACTTATTTTTGTAGCCCAAAATGGGGCCCGCCCATGTGCGAGTATGCGGCTTCCGCTTTTATCTTTAAGTCCAAGAAAATTTCACTTTATCGAATCCAGATAAAAATGTTCCAACCGTCGATGTGATATTCTAATGGAAAGATGGAACACCACGATGCCAGCCATGTGAGTAGCAGGCAGGCAGGTACTAACTACTTCAAATATTTCGTTATTTAAGGCTTAATTATGAAGTAATCAGGGTTTCTTTTTATTTGCCACGTGGTAAGTATATGATGTCCACGTGGCAATTATTTCTTTCTGTTTACTTCCTTTTAATCCGGGACGAAAGACGACAACACTGACGAACCACGAATCCAAGATCTCAAGTCTAGCTAACATGTTCCTGTCGATTCGAAAGCTTGGATGATCCAATCATCCTTGTATCTAGACACGTGTTAACTTAATTGAAAAGTGTTAACTCCCGCTGCCACCACCCCCAGGGGTTGGGGCCACTTGGGAGGGTTAAGGGAAAGGGGATGGGCTACCCCTGTTGTGTAGGCCCATGATTCATGAAGCAAAAAGAAAAAAAGGGGGAAGTAAGGAATCTCAATCAGGGAATTATGGATGGTTTCGAGACCCAAAGTATCCGCACAATCAGGTGGATAGATTCCTATCGAAGGAAACAAATAGTCCAAAGTCTTCAAATCGTGACGAATCCTCGATAGTGTGTCTGTGCGTGGAAGGTCTTCATGGATGAAGTTTGAATGTTCTATTACTGTCGGTGTCAGCTTTGAGATCTTGTGTACAAACTGTGGAGAAACCCAGCGTTTCGGGCAGAAGTGTAGAGAAGTCCAATTGTCAATTGACACAATGACAGGACACTTACTTTGGAAAGGCAAAAAGCGACAATTCATTGATGAGACAGGTTCAGTTCTTTCCGTTCGTCCGTTCGTATATTGGATGATGATGAGGGGATGAGACGGTGAGATATGATCGTTCATCCTCATCTCCTGCTGAGTTGGGTTGGGGGGAGTTTGGGACTTCTCATTTTATCCGGTTCACAATTTGGGCTGGGCGTGACCTCGGCCACACTGGTCCAAACCGTCCAATAGATCAACCCCGACGTTGGGTTTGGGCTTTTATCAACATGACTGACGGTGGAAGAAAATTTTCTTTCCCCTAAAATGGAAGGATTCCAAATCTGTTGATATAATCCAATTATTGTTAGAAATGAAAGGATTATTCTGCGTATGTTTGATTCATCGTTAAATAAGTATTTTTCTCATTATATTTATCAATATGTATAAATATTTACTAAGTTGGTCATGATTTATGTGTACATCAATAGTTCGGAAAAACTTTATTTTAACGTTTTTCTCAACTGTTAGAGATCAAATCAGTCCCCCACAACGTACCACATCATATCCTCGTCATGTAGGGGCAGAGACAGGAATTTTTTATGAGGGGGGCCAAAACTTATGGATGGGCCATAAGGGAGGCCAACCATTGGGTGAAAAGTGAGGAAAGGGAACAAACTTACATAAAAAAACTGTACTGAGTGTGCAAATTTTTGGACCATAGGGGGGGTCATGGCTCCCCTGGGTCCCCCTTAGCTCCGCCCCTGTCGTCGTGTATTGAGAACATCTCTCGATGATAATAACAGAAATGATGGTGTTATCATCGGGCGATGTTCCCAATACATGGTGAGGATTTGTGGGAGACTGATTTGAACTCTAACGGTTGAACGGTTATTCGTTATTCCGTTGATGTGGTGCTTAATGGCGCTTAATTGTCAATAAATGATTTATCAAGTACTTTTATTAGTTTGAAAACAAATCGTGTACAAATGTTTTTTAATCATAAAGAAACCATCGAAGTGTTTTACAGCTCTAGTTTGGTTCAATTCACACATTGTATTTTGATTCTATATATCTCATATATAATATATGGAATTCAGATTAGCTTAATTCATGAGGCTGTGGAACCAATGATAGGTGATAATAAATTCATGAGCTTTACTGTGAAAAGATGTAGACCCCATATATTTAAATACTAGCACAAAACCTTATCATTAGTTCCACGGCCTGCAGCCAAACCTTGCACTAATATATGAGATGATTTGCGCTGTTGTAAAAATTATAATTTTTTTGTAAATAAGATAAATAGTGGAAAAATAATACAAATTAATCATGATTAAAAATAAAAAAAGTCTTAATTACAAAATGATTTGTTAAAATTTAATAAAATTTAAAAAAGTTATTTCAAATATTTTTAAAATTAAAAATGTGGGTTGTAAGTAAGAGGGTGTAACACTGAATTTATAAAATTCAATCGTCCACGCTATCCAAAACATGATAAATACTAGTGGAATATATATTGTGATACGTTCACACGCTGATCCAATACTGGAAATTTGTAAAAACGACTCAACACAAAGAAGAAAAAAGGAATTTCAAAATCTAATAACTCTTCCCTCCGGTTGCATTTATGAGAGACGACCATTGATGATGATTATTGCTCATATTCTCAGTGGTTTTAGTTTTCTCCGCTTATAATATAAGAGATGACCCTGTTGGTGACGGTTGTTCATGTTTTCACCTTAGTTTTCTCTGCTTAGAATTTCAAAGTCAACCACTGATGACGATGGTTGTCCATTTTCTTGCCGGTTTGTTTTCTCCTGTCAGAATCAAAGATTTCTTGTGTTCTCACCGGTTTTAGTTTTTTGGTTGTTGATGGTTTGCTTTTTCATGATGTCGAAACCCTTATCTTGGATTTGAAAGGATTTCTTCAAAAAGAAAAGTATGAGAGGACAGAAGTCTTAAGCCCTATTTTCATATGGAGAGAGAAAAAAGTTTCATCCAGTTTTAAAGAGATGAAGTTTTACATCAATTTTATCAATGTAAATTTTTCACTAATTTTCGAGGAAAGTATTGACAAGAAAAATAATGACGAGGGTGGATTTTTTACACCCATTTATGAAGTGTATTAACACCTCTACCGAATACATGCAAAATTTTACTGGGGTGTATAATTTATCCCGGTTCCCATTTATGGCTCAAACAAACATTGTCTCAAGTATTATCTCTAGACTGGAATTGTATCACTTCAAAAGAAAGAGAGGGCATTTGCCTCAAGGTTTTCTTTCAATCTTAACGTATGAATCTTCCCTTTAAGCGAATAGGTATGGATTCAAACCGAACTAGCAAATGAACCAAACTAGAGATAATCTGAATTCCCTTCAAGCTTGACTTAATTAGCAAATGAACTTATATATTTGATTTGAGCCCAACTCAAAACTCAATTTAAATCGAACAAAATCGAGCTTTCCACGAGATGAACTGGAATTAACTCATGAAAAAAATCATTTAACGTCCCTACAAGCGAATATATTCTATAGTTATACAGTTTGCATGCTTAAATGTCATTCCAACTGTTCACTTTTTCCTTCAATTCTATGTGAATTGAGTGGACCTCACCACCAAGCAGTTTGTAGGTTGTGTGGTTAACTAGTTGTCAACCTGAACCATCCAACTACTTAACCCAAACACAACTTAATTCACAAAGGAATGAAGGAAAAGGTGAACAGTTGGAAAGACAATTTAAGCATGCAAACTGTAGAATATATTTGCTTGTAGGTGTTGACATTATCCTAGTTTTTCATAAGCTATTTGAGTTTGTTTGTGAAAAACTCAATTCAGTTTGGTTTAAATCGAGTTTCAAGTTGAGCTTTAGCAAAATATATAAGTTTATTTGCTAATTAAGTTGAGTTCAAGTCTAATGAAGTTCGGCTTATGAGATTCAAGGACCTAATCGGGTTTATATTATATATAATGTTTTTAACTTTTTATATATAATAATAAATAATTTTTATATAAAATTTGGTTCAGTATCGAGTTCAATTCGAGCTGAACTCGAACATACAAGTTTTTAAGTCGAGCCTAATTCGAGTTTATATTTCTAATTCAAATTGAGCTCGAGTTCAAACTTGAACCTGATGTTTTTCTGCCAAACTAAACTCAAATAGCCAAATATTTAACTCAGTTTGAATCAACTTCTAATTCGCTTGGAGGGAAAGATTAGTACGTTAAAATTGAAAGATAACCTTGAGCCAAATGCCATCGCTTCCTCTTGAAGTTATACAATTCCTTTTTAGAGAACGGGATTGAGAATTTGAGTTATCAGATTTTGAAAGTCCTTTTTTACTTCTTTTTGTGAGTCGTTATTACAAATTTCCAAAATTGGAATAGGAGCAAAATCAATTATTTTTCACTCTCAACTTTCATGACCCATTTTAAGAGCCAAATGCATAATTTAGAAAACGAAAAAAATAAACAAAACAAAAGTGGTCCTTGTCTTTCGCATGATAACACCAATCCCCACCGATGGATGACTTTGACTTAAAGTAGTTTGTTATGGTTGGATGATAGGATTTGAGGTGGCCTGGCCGGCCCTAATCCAACCGTCTCAGTTTGAGTTGCAGTTCTAAGTAGGCCTGAGCGCCTGAGGTTCGATGTTTGTTATGTATCCATATCTCCCGATAATAATACTAGTCCTAATGATGTTATCATCGGGTAATGTTCCCAATAAATGGCGGGAATGTGCTATAGGGCGTTGTGGGGCAGCCCCTTGTGGGGTGGGGATGTGATCTCCTTTGTTATGGTTGGTTGATAGGACTAGAGGTGGTCTGGCCGATTTGTCGGCCCTCAACCAACCGCAGACCACCTTTATTTAATTTGTTTCTCTTTTTTTTTCATTTTTTAAAATTATCCATTTGACTCTTGAAAGTTGAAGCAGTGGGAAAGATGCCGCACCACTTGCCCATGTATCAAGTTCACAATTGGTGATATAGATAAGGTTTTTCTGTGGCTTGAACTCAGTTTGGAAGGAATACAAATGCAAATATGTAAAGTATAAATACATACAAAATAATATAGAATACATGGTTTTGCACTCTGCATATTTATATTTTTACTCCTTCCAAACTGAGCCTTGGGGACTATAAATTCAATGTATTGGATTTGTCACCATAACATCACAAGCACCATTGTAGCCGGTAGGGACATGATTGGGAGGCGATGGATAACCAAATTCTCCCTATTAAGTGACAGACCCAACTCTAGTGATCATAGGAACAGGGTGGGGTCTTGGTTAGCCTTGACCAATCTGATCCAACCTGCCTGAATTGCAACCTTGGATGCTAGCCAACTAAGGGGTAGTCCAGTTGGTGCGCTGGATGAATTGTTCCAATGGTAGTGCGGTTTCCAATCCTCTTATTATCATTTTTGTAAGAAAAGAGTTGTTGGCGTGATATTGTACTGTTCACTTAACGATCCTATGCATGTATCAAACAAGGATCAATATAAAAAAAAAAAAAAAAAAAAAGAAAACTTAAATTCTTGGGTCTAACTATTTTATTATTTTGATAAGATTCATTCCTATTTAATTTTAGGGTTGGTCTTTAACGGTGCTGAAATTACAGTTATGTTAGCATTGTTAACCAAAGAATAAAAAGAATTCTATATTATTTTGATCTGGTAAATTGAATCATAATTTTGCAAAATTTGAGTCTTGTTTTGTTTATACCTAATTCTAAATATAGGTGGTGTTTGATAATGCTTTTTCAAACATTAAAGTTGGAGGTGTTTGACATGGTCTCCCGTCTAACATCTGATTAGAGGAATAGGACGAATTTATGTCTGTATATGATTAGAAATATTTATCTCAAGGAGTAGGACGAATTAATGTGTGAATGCGATTAGAGGAAAAATGTCTATTATTAGATAGTGACTTTTGGTGGGATTGTAATGATGAAAAAAAAAGGCATGTTTATGTCTAGGTGGTTTGGGCATTTAAATGGTCGTTCTAGGACATGTAACATCAGTTTGTGAAGCTTAAGTCTTTGTTAGGATGAGACGTAAGCCTTAAGTTTCAAGGTGTGAAGCGTAAAAAGGAATAATCCTCAAGTGTATATGAAAGAAACTTTTCTATGGACCAAATAAATAAAAAGAGTAAAAATGAAAAATCACTAGGAAAAATCAAGTTTTATTAGCTTCTTTTACTCTTGGATATATCAAATAAGTTTTTTATTTTTTATTATTTTAAATATAACATCTAAAATTTGTTTTTTCTCATTTTTTTTGTTATTGTATTTATTTTCTTTTTATTGATTTTTTTTTTTGCATAGATCAAATTAACTAAATTTTTTTTCTTTCTTCTAAACTATTGAATAACCATAGATCTGTTATCCAATTATATGAATGATTCTTCACACGTTTCCTTCCTTCTAAATTGGTCATTTGAATTAATTGAGAATTTTGCATTTTGGAAGATGAAATTTAAAATATTTATAATTGTTAGTTGATTCGTTATTATTTTATTTAATACTTAAAACACTAAAATTCAATGCTTATAATCTTTTATTTTATAGATATTTATACCTTCTATCATCTTAACTTTTCTCCATAATTAAACATGGAATCACACTATAATGATGGGCCATTTTCCATGAAGATTGTAGCTATTGGTTCCTCTTAGGGAGCTCGAAAGGACTCTGGATCACCTGCCCACGTCTACCCACAACACACTACCCTTGTGAATTGAAAATATCTACCTCTGCATATACAATACTGTGTACAAAGATGAGATATTCTTCATGCGTAACTGTATTGGGTAGACATGAACAGGAGATCCGGACTCGCTCAAAAGGAATCAACTTTCCATGGCATAAGAGCCAGCCCACTAAAGATCATAGCTAGAATTGATGCCTATGATGCTTTATTGGCTGAGTTGCTTCACACAAATGTTGATCCTGTGGGACCACCAACTCTCTCCTTTTCATCAACTAACCAGACCGTCTGGTGCCCTCCTCCTGCTGGATGGTGGAAAGTTAATGTCGACGCTTCAATGGCAACCATATATCTACGGGGCTCGGTGTGGTGGATAGAGATCATATTGGGAACTTACTTTGCTGCTTATCCATAGCGATCCCCACTGCACTCAGAGAAGAGGAGGCAGAAGCCACATCCTTGTTGGAAGTCTTGAAATTTGCTCATTCTGTCACTAAAGATTATTGTTGAAGGTGATACATTGGATGTTGCATGTCCAATTCTGTTGGAAGGTAGTAATTATCTTGTTGGAAGCCCTGTCTAAGAGTTATTTTACACATTTTGGTGATGTCTCCATAGGTAATCATTTCTTGAGACACACGGGTTCCATACTACGTCGACTTTAGACGCAACTGGTGACCAGCAGATATCCATATTCCTAAAATGTTTGCCATTTCATGTTGCGAAATAAGCTTTGAGTTATAAAAGAAAGAGATCCGTGTGGTATATTCAGCAAGTGCTATCGGGTGCCCCAAACCCATAAACCCTCCCAACCCAGGTCCCGGTGAGATTCGATCTTGCTACAACCAGCAGGAGATCTTATCAATCAATCGGCGTAAGGTTTAGTCGCTGCTGTGTTATGCCAATTCAATTGTCCCTAGGATGGTTGCTCACTTGCCTCCCTAGGGCTGTCAATGGTCAGGTAGAGCCAGCAGAACTAATCTGACTCAATTATATGTAGAATTGCCAATGAAACCAGAAAATCTAAGGCCTGATCGAAGTGGATTCGGATTTTGTAATCTACATCCAATTAATAATCAGGATTGTATATGAATTTGGCTCTATCCACTTTGATTAAAATCCGAATCTAATTATATTATAATATTTATTGATTTTAATATAATTTTATATAATATATTTAACATTATAAAAAATATATTTTATATATTTATTATATATGAATATATGTATATATATATATATATATATATATTAAATTTAGTATGTTATATTTACATTAATTTATTATATAAAAAATAATTAACTTTTTATTTTTTTTTGTATTTTAAAAAATTAAAGCGGAATCGAATTAAATCCAAATCTGATTCAAATCTATTAGGATTTGAATTCAAATCTAACCGGATTCAAATGCAAGTTATCGGATTCAGATTTTGCTAAATCCAATCCGATTACAGCCCTAATTGTATGCATCGCTAAAACATAGGGAATATATCCCCACATAAAATGTAAATACAGATGATATTCCTAATGCACGACTGGATACCGTACTCTCAAGGTGTAAATGATTTTTGCTTGATCTGGAACCAGTATATTGGGTTTGGGTCTGTATCACATGTCTAAACTATTATCGGGCTGATTCTGGGTCTTGGCTGCCCATTCTAATACCTATATTGCTCATTGTGTGCTTTGTAATATTATCATATTATCATGCTAATTAAAATGCATCAATTTAACAAATGGATAATTTGTCAATTGCCTGATAATCCTGATTAATTGGGTTGGTTATGGGTCTGTTATTACTGTTTCAGGACTGGTTCTACACGTTTACTTATCGGTTGACCAGATCTACCCTGATCCGGATCAGACCTGGCCTATTGACAGCACTATACTCTCCCGTCCTCAAGTTGGTGCTGTAAATGAACTTAGTTCAGTTCGTTCTTGAGCTTGGCACACAGGCTTGGGTGGGCTCAGCTTTGGTTTAAGCTAGGTTACTTATATAATACACCAGACACATTATTTCATAAAATTAATATCTTATAATAAGTATAAATGTTACATTTTCTTGTTATCTCTTAGATATGTGCCCCAAATCATGATCTCCCTTGGTTCCAATGGACGATGGCTATGCCTGGTTTGTCCGAAAATAAGAGAGTTTAGAACCTATTTGGTTCACCATCAGAATTAGAATCGATATCCCCTAGAATCAGAATCAGAATTGGTTCAGACTGGAATCTAAATGAGAATCAGACTTGGCTGGAATGAAATTTCATTCCTAGGGGAGGCGGAGGGAATGGCCATTTGGCCCATTCTTTCAAATAGGGGGAATGCCATTCCACCAGGAGTAGGAATGAGGATTCCAATTCCACCCAACCAAACAGTTGGAATCGGAATGGGACCCTATTCCCACAAATGACAAACCAAACAGACCATAAGTACATTCCTTCAAGTTTCAGTTTCTCTCTTATTGTCTGTCAATCCAAACGCAGCCCAAGTGTAACACATCCAGGGAGCGAGAGAAAGGCTAGGGGAAAGGAGCTTCAGACAAATCATCTACTCTCCTTGGATGGGTTACACCTAGTTCATCAAGATTCAGGGCGAATAAAACCTTGTTAGTCAATGATTCATTTATGTTTCAGTGCAGAGTTATTTCGACAGCATCTTGCATCATCTAAGCTTTCTATCCAGTCACTTTTCAATTGCATGTCCAATTCTTATCGATCCCAATCCATGCCCTTAGAACGACTTAGTTGTTGACTTGTGTCCTGGCTCTTATCATTGCCTGCCTTATATTTAATAAATTTTGATCAACAAACAGATAAAAAATAAACAAGTAGTTTGCATAAAAAAATGAAAAAGATGAGAGGGGAGCAGTGTATTCAATCAATGCAAAATTCTTCTCAAGTTATGTAACTAATCCTGATTGACTGAAAATGACCTATGACCATCTCTTGCATGCTAAGCTAAGTAAGAAGCCGCTGATACAACAATTGATACAGTCTTGTTGCTCCCAAGGAATGGAAAAAAATTTTCACCAGAAATGGAAGTGATTCCAGTCAAGAAATCTGAATTTTATATAATGCAAAGAAAAAAATAAGTGAAATTGAACAAGAATCCTGAAACTATTTGTCACCAAAACCTCCATGGATCTTTATATGGAGGTACGTAGCTCTCTGTGGGAGGAAGAAGTCGAAAAGAAGCCACCGTTTTTTCTAGGAAAGGTCCCATCTGTACATTAACGGAAAGTTTACAGACTGTTTACATGTGAAAATGTGTGTGTGTGTGTGTGTGTGAGAGAGAGAGAGAGAGAGACTTACAAAGTTCCACTGCTTGGTAAGAGTAGAAGCATTCAATGAGTACAAGTAACCTGCAGCCAAAGGTTAAAAATGAAAGAACTGCAATTAACAAGAAGCATCTAGTGTGAAAGAAGCAATAACAAGTAATGGAAGCTAAGACTTTGAAGCATCTAAACATAGACCTTACAGAAACCAACAAAGATTGGATATGTACAAAAAAAAAGGTTTTGTATAACTTCTAGCAACATCCATAAAGTGGTTTGACTGTTAAAAAAGACAACAACAAAAGATGTGGTGACAGAGTATAATAGTTAAATAGGATTTGACAAGAGACCCAAACTAGTCGGGATAAGTCTTTTGCTGAGTTGATAAAATGTGATAAGCGATATCTGACAAACATTTCAGGTAGGAAGTATGGGAATAAGGTCCTACCATCTCGTTCAGCAGTAGAACCTACATGGTGTCGATAAATATTTGATTCTTGAGCCTGCATTTTTCTACAAGGATCAACAACAGCAACAAAGCATTCCATAAAGTAAAAAGTTTTAAAATTCATGGAGAAAACACTAACAGATTTTGTGGGTGACTTGCGAACTAGATATTCGTAGTACCAATAGGGCTCACCATCAATCTGTTAAAATGAAAACAATGAAGGGTTCTAATCATTCTCGTATTAGTGTATTAACTGTAAAACAAGACTTACGGTAATGATTTTGGGGGAATGTTCCACATTAAAGAAATACGATTCTCCAGGAAAACATTAAAAATCACTTGAAAAGAAAATGTGAATAATAGGGAAAACTTACTTCACTAGAATGTGTATCAAGAACAGAGCTCTCAGCCAGACGCTGACTGGAAGTGACACGCTGCAGAGTAGCATAGGCACAAGTTCAAACTACTAGGTTGAGTGATAAACTTCAAGGAAGAAAAACAATTTAGATAAGCACCCTATAATAGACTGAGTCAGTCAGCTTTCTGACCATGATAGGGGTCATCCCATAAATCTAGATCCAACTGATGAAGCATGTGCTTCAGTCCACCAGAGGATCTCATCAATCAAATAATGAATTCCAACCATTTTCACATATTTTTCATAGCAAAGCAAAAGATATCAATTCATTGGATAAATCAGAAATAAAAAAAATCTGAATTCCAAACTATAGGTTGTATTAGGTAACGGTTTCAGGAAATTAGGTACCAAAGCAGACTTATCAGCTAAAACAGAATCAGCAACATCTTTTGCGCTCCATGTCTTCTTATCCTTCATTTTTAAGAACTGTGAATTGGAAGGACCTATCTGGACCAAAGAAGATCAAAATCATCAACCTTGACAAAGAACAAGTAGAGTTGTGCCTTGTTGAAGCATTGTCTTCTAGAAGTTACCGAAACAGAAATTATGAGGTTATCTTTTATGTCGACCCGCTCGGACACTATACGTTGGCGTGCATCAGCTGTACAACATCAATAACCAAGTTAAATTTTCTTTTATAATATCTAGTGCTCCTAAACGTTTTATCAGGTAATACTTGGAGTTTAGAATGGAATGTGGATTAATTCCCAAAATATATGGCAACCGAAGTATACAAGCAGAAAGAATGAGTGTTCACATCAGGGTAGGAGGATTTGAAAGCACTTTCTTTCCTGCCAATGCTGTTCACGCTCATGCACAGATGATTTAGTCTCAACTAATTGGTCACTTTACGAAAAGGATGATCCAATTCAAAGATCTTTAATTTACTGATGTATTGTGCCTTTTTGGAACAATGGAGGAATGTGAGGAACAATCGAGAAAAAAAAGATTTATAATCCAATTTGTAAGTGGGTTCTTGATCAGGAGGATTCCATGGTCAACCACTTTTCCAAGGATCAGCATCACAAAACTTCAACTGATATAGTTATATCTTTTGGGCTAATGCTGGAGATGTTTCCTATCATTTATCAGCCCTTTTGGCCTTGAAAAATACTTAATCCAGGAATGGCAGGAAATCAAACAAATTGCACGATATTACTACTTAAAATTGAAGTATCTAGCATGTCTACCACTTCGAAGCATATAGAAAATATAGCTTAGCACAGACAGAACTGCTACCCTGTATGGAATAGGTAGGGAGCAAAGTAAATAAAACAATGTGCCATTGTTTTATGGTGTAAACATTCCTAGAGAAAATTTATTGCACTTGAGAAAGAACAATGAGCCATAGTAAATAAAACAAGACATATATCAAACTTACGAGATAGTGGGGCAGCTGAAGAATAGCGTTCTGGTTTTCTGGATTCCACCCTTGAAAACAGATGAAAGTCATCAGGTTTTGAAAGTTTAAAGAAACTATAAAAGAACTAGTAGTTTTGGCTTCTAAATGAATAAAGCAACATGAATAGCATGCATAGACTTGTAAAAGCTATAGCTGCCGTAGCCAATTAGTAATCTGCATAAAATCTTTAAAAGAAAAAAGAAAGAAAAAAAGGAAAGAAAAGAAGAAAACTCTGAAAGAA
Organism: Nelumbo lutea; assembly: GCF_056320005.1. Classification (NCBI taxonomy): domain Eukaryota; kingdom Viridiplantae; phylum Streptophyta; class Magnoliopsida; order Proteales; family Nelumbonaceae; genus Nelumbo; species Nelumbo lutea. The sequence continues at coordinate 12,400,178 of NC_142691.1, forward strand.
AAATCAATAAAGGGTGATTTCTCAGTAGTACCAATTAAACTTTTACAGATCCACCAGTTTGAAAAAAAAAGGTTAAGTTCTTAAAGAAAGATCACATGGAAATGATATAACCAACCATAAGACCACAAATAAATATATTCCTGAAGTCATTTATTTCGTTGAACATCCAATAGATCATGGACATGAAAGCAATCCTTATTCAAGATGCATAGAAATGGATTTTTTAGAAGGAATTACGTTTTCATAAATACCATCCACCAGAAACCTTGTAACAAGTCTAAAATAGTAAATAGAATTTCAATAGGAAGGACAACCTATAATCATTCCAAACAACTACCACAAACATGAGTCATCAAGGACGAAGACAATTTGTAGCAATTTTGAGTTTATTGGACTGATAGTCTTCACTTGATGAACAGTACATAGATACTCCAATTCATGTCAAACACTATAATTTTAGTTCAAATTCAGTGTTCAATACCTTCTACATAAAAATCCTTGGTGTATCTAGTTAACCTAGTTCAACCAATACAAAGTGTTATTTTGGGTTTCCCTGTTAATGTTTTGTTACGCCATCCAACAGTATGGACTTGTCTCTGGAGGTGAGCAGATCCAGTTTAATCTTTGATTCAAACTAGCGGACCGAAATGTTTAAACATCAATAAAGGTATGGTATTGAAATCAAATACTGAAATTATTAAAAAAGGCCATTACCCAATGTTGGTCCCAGCTATGTGGGATCTTGGGAGGGGTAGACTGAATACCGTCCTAACCTTTGCCAATTTTTTGCACAAGTGTCTGCTTTCAGACTTGAACCCGCATTCTCATGCTTGCCAGTCCAAGATTTTACCATTGCACCAAGTAATGGTCCCTAAATTTTCAAATTATTATCGACTAATTTCTTATGATAAATTACTAGTGACTCAATACAACTAGGATGGTAGAAGCCATGAAAGATTTTGTTTGGGCAAGAACCAAAGACGTTCCCATAAGTCCCAATTTGTTTAGTTGAAGGTGGTTTTACTTGTGCAGCTTTGTTTTACTTTCCTTTTTTCCAGTACAATTGTAATCACAAACCCAGAAAAGGATAAACAAGCAAAGAAAGAAGTGAATTTAAAAGAAATAGCTAACAACAAGAGATTCGTGTTGCCAATTAAGCAAGGCAGTATTGTTCTTTTCGAATGAAATTCCAATTCAATTCAAGACATGACCTACCATTTGAAGACAAACTTCTTTGATGGCAACTCCACTGGGTACAGAAAAGAATAAGCATTTATATCATCAATTAGTAAGGACATTTTTAACTCTTCTTCCGGCTCAGCAGCAGCAACCAGAACTAGGGAAACCAAAGCTACATATTAGAACATCTCCGAGCTTTTGTAAAAATTAAGGGGAACTGACTTAACCCATAAATGTGAAGCTTTTGTAAAAATCATTCTTTTCAATCAACATATATTACGTGAAAGATAAAATTATTGGCTAAAAAGTGGAAATGATACGTAAGAAGGCCGTCATTTTAGCTTACCTGAAGGTGGAAAGATCATAAATACGGTAGAAGAAAAGCCAAACAGTACTAAATCCCTTTTTCGAAAGTCATTTCCCGAAGTGGGTATTGAAGAAGAACAAGAAACGAATGGGATTTTCTCTGCTAATAGGCACTTCTTCTGATAAAGCTTGCGTCTAGTCTGGTTTCTGAACCAAAAGAAAAGAGGTCAAACTTATGAGAGAGGTGTGTAAAAGAGAGAGCAAGAGAGAGTACCTGAAAAGGATTGGAAGATTTGGAGACGAAGGGTTACTGAATTTGGAAAGAGAAAGAGAGGGAGGGAGAAGAGCTGTCGTCATTGTTCCTCTCCTCTACTCAGTGTTAGCTCATCCACTCGAGTATCGAGTCACTCATTTGGCTGAATAACGCAACCCAAAATTAATAATAAAATAATAAATAAAAGGATAAAAGACTTAAACATACCCTCAGTTTTTCCGAAAGGACTTTAAAGATATGAAACATAACGTGAATTCATTTAAAATTTTTAAAATTCCATTTTGCCCCCTATGGCACTTATTTCTTCATCTATCCATTATCCAATATTTGTTGGGGAAAGCCTATCTTTTTATTAGACAAAGCAAAATCAACTTGAAGGCACCAAAAGTTTTCTCTTAAGCAAAAACCTAGACACCCAAAATCATTATTCAAACAAATTTTAAAATTTGAAATCAAATGTTTTAACAGCTGTAGATCTTATGATTTATAGTTGGAAAAGAATTGAGAAGTAAGAGCTTTCTGATTATGTTAGAAAGCACATTTTAGATGTTGGAATCATCCATCAACAACGTTGGAATCTATTAGGGTTTAAATTGGTGTTAGAATTTGACTTGAATTGGGTGGTACTCATCAAACAATCTCAATATGAGCTTTCCGATTCCAAATGCAATAAGTTAAATGGGATTGTATAGCCAATGTCTACTGTTTAGTCAAAATTTGATTTGAATTGCATGAGATTCATCAATAAATCTCTTCATATTCGGATTTATAATCTCTGTGCTTCTTTTTGAAAATTTGAAAGAAAATGAAGGACAAAAGAATCATAAGGTATCTTTAAGTCCTTTTAAAAAATTCAAGGTATGTTTAAGCCAATTAATGAAAACTGAGGATATGGTTATGTCTTTTACCCTAAATAAAATGATTAATTTAGAAATAGCAGTTTTCCCTGTCTCCATTGCCTATTCGGACTCACCAAGGCATGTTCAAGTCATTTGCTCTAGTGATGACGGGGAGTGATGTCCCCAACTCACAACTTTTTAAAATGTCTAAAACTCACCATGAGTTTTTAACCTTTAAAATATTATGGTGAGTTTTAGACAATTTTCCTTTAAAATATTATTTATATTTTAAATTTTAAAATTGTATATATTAAATATTTTAAAATATTATTAAATAGATTCATATTCATCTCAATTCAAATAGATATATACTATCTAAGTGTTAAAGTAATTTAGGTTAATGAGTTTTTCATTTTTCAAGTAAATTCTTTTTTCAAAATAATTTTTTAATTAAAAATACTAAAAAAATTTTGGGAATTTGGGTCCTGAAGGGAAACCTATCTCCATCAGGGACGAGGGACAGAGGTTCATTTTTATCTCTATTCGGAGTCAAGGTCAAGGATAAGGAGTTATTTTGAAATTGGGGTCAAGGATGGCAAATATGGTCTTCCCCCAAACTCAACCAGTGGCCATTCCTAGTTTAGATTAAGTCTGCATTTGCCATTCCTTATTTTAAGGACTTATTTCCATTTTACAATTAAAAATTCAGTGTTCATAGGGGCATTTTAACCCCAAAAAGGAAATAAGTCCTTACAATAAGGAATGCCAAATGCAGCTTAAATGGATATAAATAGAATTATCAAAAAATGGATATAAATAAATAAAATAGGGAAGTTGATCGACTTGGCAATTAGCAATTTGTCATGTTCCTAGTAATGACTTGTGATGCATTGGGATCCAATTGCTTCTAACAAGCACCTCTCACCATAAGATGTGTGGAAACATATCATGTGGAACGGTTTTTGGTTGGGAGGATAGACTGAAAAATATCCTGTGTGAGAGGGCTTCAGCTTTGATTCCTATATTGACACAGCTGCATTGAAGAAGCTAGCTACTGAAAAATAAAAATAGTTTCATCCTAAAGTCATTTTCTTGGTAGGGCTTTCCTAGTTTCTTACTAAACATACCTTGTGAGTTCAATGGTGGCGATAGAGGTGTTCATGGTTTGGTTCGGTACAATTTAAAAAAAGGCCTCAAATGAAATCAATAATTAATAATCGAATTCTTGGACTAAACTAAACTGTTTTATTATGGTTTGGTGTGGTTTTTACTACGACTTAGGCCATTCAATTAGCCTTAACCCAATTAAAAAGCACAAACAATATATACGATTGAATAAATAATACATATTCTTTTAATTATCATAAAATCATTGAATCATTGTAATTTATATGCTATTTAAGCATCAATTTGGTTAGAATAAGGGAGTGCTTTGATAATTTATTTTATTATATATTATATATTATAATACATTTCGGTTTACGGTTTGGTTTTTAAATTTCAAAAAAACCGATCCAAAACATAAGCCTAGACTCTAGACCAAACTGAATTGAAATTTGCGGTTTGGTTCAGTTAATTTTAGCGGTGTGGTAGTAGAAGGGTATCTTAGCTTAGACCATGGAGGCATGGATGATTAATACTTAAAAGTCTTTTGGCATAGCGCTTAGATTCGTTTAATCCTGTGTAGCCAAGTTGTTTACGGTGCAATTTAATTTGTAATTTCTTTTATTTTTGCATCAGTGCAAATGAAATAAAGAATTAGATAAGCTCACAAACACTTGGAAAGTGATAAGTGGTACGTCTATAGATGTTTGAGTGTGTAACGGTCCAATCAACCTGGACCTGGTCGACCGCTCGATTGGTTCAATAAAAATGAAAAACTAATAAAAGATCAGAAAAAAAAAAACAATAATAATCATAAAAAGCTCATAACTCCTTTGTAACTGGATCTGGGTCAAGGCCTCAAGGGTTGAACGGTCCAACCATCTGGCCAGGCCAGGTCTCAAAACTCTGCTTTTGATTGTAAAGGATGGACAATCGCTCTTGCAATGTGTTATACGTCAATACAAATTCAATCCACATCCACCCAACCAATTCTTCTGTGGATCAGTCAAAACAGATGAAGAATAAAAGAATAAAGTCACACAAAGATTGGACTCCCAACATGGGAATATAAGTTCAATCAGAAAACTCGTCAACACACATCATGAGTAAATCCATTTCCAACTGCTCCATAGTCCACACCGAAGAAATGAATTTGCATTTAGCCATTTACCAAAAGAAAAATATGAAGCTTTGAACTTTTCCTTGTCTACTTAAACTCTAAATCCTCTACAAGTCCCACCCAAACACAACCTCCCTTCACACCCTTTCATGGCTACATGGGTTCAGGAGCTTCGGTTCCCTCATATAGACATCCCTATAACCATAGACCACGTCACTCCAGTCATGCCGGCCGGTCCAATTCCTGCTGGCGCCGGCGACTGCTTATACCTCTCCAACCTCGACGATGTGGTCGGAGCTCGTGTCTTCACCCCAACTCTGTATTTCTATCGATCAAACAATTTGAGCAGCACGCAAAGGAAGCTGGTCGTTAAGATATTACACGACGCCCTGGCTAGTGTTCTGGTGCCCTACTACCCATTTTCGGGTCGGCTCAGGGAGACCCAGCATGGGAAACTGGAGGTGTTTTTTGGGCCCAAACAAGGGGCGCTCATGGTCGAAGCACACTCAGAAATGGCCATCACTGACCTAGGAGGCCTTTCAGTCCCTAATCCTGCTTGGTCTCCACTGATCTACAGATTCCCCGATGAAGAGGCTTACAAGGTGGTCGACATGCCGCTGGTTATCGCTCAGGTCACGAGTTTCAGTTGCGGGGGGTTCAGCCTTGGCCTACGGCTGTGCCATTGTCTATGCGATGGCTTAGGCGCAATGCAATTCGTCGGTGCTTGGGCCGCGACGGCCCGGGCGGGCGCCCTTGTGACAAGCCCCGTGCCATGCTGGGACAGGGAGTTCTTTCGGCCGAGAGACCCGCCCCTAGTGAAGTACCCACATCTTGAGTTCATGAGGATGGACGATGGCTCCAGCCTTACCTCCACTCTCTGGCAAGTAAAACCGGTCCAGAAGTGCTATAGGGTCAACCGAGAGTTTCAGGTTCAGATCAAACAGTTGGCGCAGCCTGATGATCAGCATCACTCATGTACCACTTTCGACGCCATGGCAGCACACATCTGGAGATCATGGGTAAAGGCCCTTAACGTGACACCGTCGGACTACAAGCTCCGACTGACATTCTCGGTGAATGCCCGCCAGAAACTTAGAAACCCACCATTGAAGGATGGATTCTATGGCAATGTGGTCTGCTTAGCTTGTGCGACCAGCACGGTCTCACAGCTCGTGGGCGGGAAGCTCTCGGCCACGTCTCGGTCAGTCCGCGAGGCGAGAGTTGGTGTCTCGGAGGACTACGTAAGATCCGTGATTGATTACGTCGAGGTGGACAGGCCGAGCAGGCTTGAGTTCGCTGGGAAGTTGACGATCACACAATGGACGAGGTTCTCCATGTACGAGTCTGCGGATTTCGGGTGGGGCCAGCCGGTTTACGCCGGTCCGATCGACCTAACTCCGACGCCGCAGGTTTGTATTTTGTTGCCGGACGGCGACTCGCCCCCCGGAGGATCAATGGTGGTGTGCATTTGCTTGCCTGAATCTGCAACTTCTAAGTTCAGAGAGCTTTTATCTCGAATGGACACAGGTGATGAAGCTCCTGAAGTGGAATAAGGATTGTTGGGCCATGGGCCTTGGCCCATGTTGCGCCGGATCGATCACCGATTTGTGTTCATGAATCTAGATTGTTGATTGATTTGCTAGCTTTGGCCCACCAAATAGCCTAATTGGACGGCGTAGATTGATTTATCAGCAAATTAACCGAACATGAATTGTTGGATACAGCGAGCTTCCGCGATGCAGAGGCATGTACGTTATTATCACTAAGCAAGCAAATAAACGGTCCCATTCGAAATGGACGGCATATTGACATGCATGCCCTCGAGGTTATTCCCTTAGAAACCAAATATCGCAAGTCAATATTGAAAAGAATAGGGTTGATATTGTCGAGTAAAGTTCGAATTTTATAATTTCGTTAATATATATAGCGCTACCAACTTCGAATATCAAGCTCTGATGTCTGCATAGTCAATCAATCAAAAATTCCTTCGTTTCGTCGTTATTTTTCCCATTTCTCCGACACATCTTCCGTTCTGAACTTCTGAATCTCGTAATTATTTCGAGCTTTCATTGATGGCGTGATCTCTGGCACCGTCTTCCCAACTGAGTTATTCGGCATACTACTCCTACAATTCTTCCAAGTTCCACGAATCCTCGGTTGTTTGGAGATGAAACGATCTCGAGTTAGGGTTTCAGAGTGATCGACTTTTGCTTTTCGTCCTCCAGTACAGGTAGGCGTTTATCGGATGTCCTTCTCTTGTTCTGTATCATTTCTCGCCTTTGTTGTTTTCAATTCTTCTTCAAATGTTTAATTGAGAGAGCGATTTATCCTGATCTTGGAGGCTTCGGTGTCCAATTATGTTTCTCATTGATCCTTTTGAGTTTCATAGTGCCTGTCTGCCTGGTGTGCGGATTTTATCTTGGATTTTTCTTTGATATGTTTGGTTATATGAAAGTGTTAGTATTCTTCACAGAGTAATACAGAGAAAAGATGAAAAGCATCGATGCTTGGTGGATATATTGGAATCCAGTTGCATGATTTCATTTAACTTTATATACCTGACGTAAATTATAATTTTTTATATTGTTCTGTTTCTTCCCGCGGTAATACTATTTAATAATTGTCTTATTTCATGCTCTGTGTTGGAGTAAGAAATATTCAAGAGTTCATTGTTCGAGATAATTAATTTTCTGAGTGCCACATTTCTTGAATCCATGTATCGTTTTCCTATGATAAGCCATTATTTCCTATTAATGTCCCAATCTAGTAATAGTTTATGTCCAATTTATCATTTCAAATAACATACTGTTGCAGAAAATTTTAAATCTTGTTCCAGATATCTCCTGCTTCTATGATACCTTTCTGTGTGTAAAATATAGAGTTTTTTTGCTTCCTTTTTGGTTCGTTTTCATGTGTTCACGTAAAACTTAGCCAGACGTGAAATTCTCATCTTTTGAGTGGTGAAATTTTGAACATTACAAGTCGATTCCTCTGTTCCTGTCCTAGTTGTTCTTGGGATTACTACCTGTTATAAACTAGAACATTAATCTGATTTTTCTATCCGTCTTGTGGCCTCATAGTTGGCTTGTCACAGAAAGATGAGATGATGAAATCCTAAGTTAAAAAATTGCATTCTACTTGTGGTTCCAACCCATATTGACATGAGTCATTTGAATTATGGGATCTATGTGACGTATTAGATTTTTTCTTTATTTATATATACATGTATATATGTCTATGTGATTTACATTGATAGAGAGAATATTTTCAAAATCATAGTACACTTGAGTACATAGGAAGAACTCTTGGTAAGGATAATACCAAGGACAGGAATTAAATTGTGTATAAACTAATGAGATGGAGTATCCAATTATGTTCATTACCACCTTTGTAGGCTTGATATGTGCAGATCTGTAATCAATATTTACCATTAATCAATTCACAAAGTTTTGGAAGGGAGGAAATTTTGATTATCTCTATGTTTCTGTTAATCCAATGTAGACAGAGGTTTGAGGGTCAAATGCGTTGTTTGCCCCTTTTCACTAGTTCAAATGAGTAATTGTGTTTCCTTTTCCTAAAAGTACTTAAATATGACTAACCTTTTCCTTTGTTTCTTACAATTTATGTGCTTTACATGTCTCTAGTTCTTTACATGACTGGGGGTTATGTCAACATGGTTTCAATTAGACCTTCAACTACACCTATAACATTTTTTATGGGTATGTCAACTTGTATTTAGACCTGTGTTTTTAGAATAAATTAACATAACCGGCCCTACTTGTGTTATTTCTCAAAGTTCATATGTTTTATATATGTGTTATTTGTGGACAGTGAGGTCTCTTCTATGATCTGAGATAATAAAGCCAGGAATGTCTTCTTTAAATCCGTATGCAGCATCATATGTTCCACTCTCCAAAAGAGAGGATGCTGATAAAAATGCTTTTGAGATAAGTAGTGGTTCCAAGATTGTTGATACAGATGCCTGGTCCAAAAATTCCTCTGAAGGACAGGAAACAGAAGAGAACCAGCTCCCAGGCGAAGCTTCTCTTGATTTTAATGTGCATGGTATTGAAGAACTACTCAATTCGATGGATTTGACTCAGAAAAGCCACATGGATGACAATTCTCATGATTCATTGTCATGCAATCCTAGTTACGCAACAGAAAAGCACAATGCATATGACAATTTTGAGATGGATCTAGCATACCTTGCTACCATGTTCCCTAGTTTGTCAGATCAATCACTAGTTGATGTATACTCTGCAAATGCAGGTGACCTGGAAGCCTCAGTTGATATGCTCCACCAACTTGAGGTATTAATTTGTATGTTAAAACTATCCATTTTGTTTCAGTTTGCTAAATGGGATAGTATTGCAGTTGATTAGTTATAACATAAATCAGTATGTAGCATTTTTTTTTCTTTTGTGTTCTTGTTCTCTGAACTTCATGCTTCATATCTTCAACCATTAGTGTAATAGTCGCTATTTTCCATTTTCCTTTTCAGTATTTTCCCCTTCTTTTGATTTCTTTCTGGTGGGAAATTGATTTGTTTGGGAGGACATGTCATATGATGCATCTGTGGCACCTTCTATCAAAATTGATGATGATATAAAGTTTTTTCAAAAGAAGATTGTAATTGCAGTATTTTTATAGAAATAATAACCCCATGCATGCTGTTTCTATTTAGTTGACACTTCAGACGGATTTGACAGTAAATTAGTGTATCATTACAATGTGTATTATCCTGTTAACTAGAACCCTTCTACCCAAAAACAAAATGTTAACTAGAGCCAAGTGGTCATACTTTTTTTCATTAAATTACTTGCCTAAGAGACTAGTTAAGCTATAATGATGGGTGGATTTTCTCTTTTAAGGGAGACCTTCCTCTGCCTTTTAATTTGAAATAACCACTATATCATGCCTACTGTATAATGCAATTGGAAATTCTACCTCCTATGTTGTCTCTTTCTTAATCATTTGCATAGTTCAGTAGACCGTTCATAATGTTGATATTTTTCTGATCATATTATTACTTAGTTTGAGTTGTTTTACTCTGTGTACAGGTATACCCAGCGGATGCATCTCAACATCTTCCAGACAGCTTAGACATTGGTGACGTGCCAGGATTTGAATCTCCAGATGAACAAGAACCGTCTATAAGGCTGAACACTTCTGGTGAAGCCAGTGGGTCATCATCTTGTCCATTGCCATCTACCTCTTGACATGACCTCTGCTGTTTGTGATTGTGTGGTAAGACGCGATTAGGGAGGGTTCTTTCCTCGAGTGAAATTGGAAATATCAGTCATGGTACATGTTGTGTAATTCTTCATTGATGTGTTCATTCTCTTTTGTCTTCAAGAGTTCTGCTTCATCGGTAATCCCTTGTGCAGTTTTTCTTCTGCGTTAATGTTGATCGCACTTTATCAAATGAAAGTAATTTTCCCCCTTTTTATCTGTTTGGTGACTCTTTGTGAGTTTGTGGTTAACTTTTTTGCAACTCTCTCTCGGCTTCACAAATCTAGAGTCAGGTAGGTAGAAAGTCATTCTCATTGAATTTGAATGGAAAAGAAATCCTAATTCCTAAATAATGAAGTCGATCCAAGTATTTTAGATCCCATAGGTTAGATATGTTGAATTGTGGGGTTCAGAATCTTCTTTGAATCATGTCTGCCATATGTTATGCCGTTATATTCGATAACTCGGTTTTTGAGGGAATTATTTATGAATAAAATTGTAAATTCTTCATAATGATACTATGGGTCCATTTGATTCATTGGTCAGAATCGGAATGGGAATCAAAATTGAAATCTCTTACAACCGGAGTTGCCTATTCCACAGCCTGTTTGGTTGAAACAAGAATACGAATCAGATCTTATAAGATATGCAAAGAGAGTGGGGTAGGGTAAAGAGAAATAGGGTTTGAGGGGAATTTTAGTCACATGACTTTTTTCTGTTTTTTTGGAGAGAGGTGGTTGAATGAGATTCTCATTTCTAAGGAGAGAAGGCTGAAAGCTTAAATTGATCGTTTCCTCATATGTGAATTCATGAGAATCGGAATCCAATTTCACCCAACCAACTGGCTGGAATGAGAACGGGCCACTTCAATTCCAATTCTAAACCCTTATTTCTACAAACCCCTTAAAATAGTATATCTTTTGTCTGTCTATAAAAGTACAAATTACCATGAGCGAGGACATAGTTTGTGGCATCATACATTGCATATAATTTAGGGTCTCTGATAGTTGCTAAGTGCGGTGGTGTGTCCGTGGGCCTCAAAACATGTCTAATCAAATGATGGTGGAATCTTAACCGCACGTTGCATATAATTTAGGGTCTCTGATAGTTGCTAAGTGCGGTGGTGTGTCCGTGGGCCTCCAAGCAAGTCTAATCAAATGATGGTAGAATCTTAACCGCACATTGCATATAATTTACGGAGAAGCCTATTGTAGAATTCTGATTTCTACTGCACATCTACACCATTTCAAAAAGGTCAATTACCTCTATACATTTCTGATAGTTGTTAAAACCTTTGATTTGGTAATTACAATCATCTCTTCTAAATATTTTGATAGATCTCATGTAAAATACGCATGTAATTATTATTGAGTAGGGGTGGCGATTTCCCACCCAACCCATTGAACCCCACCTAACGTTCAAAGTATCGACGCAGGTCGATATGCCGTAGTGTATCGGTACTTTTTATAAGTTTTATTTTTTATCATAACCAGTTCAGAGGGATTGGTTTAAGGCCCGACCACCCTCTGAACCAGTGTCTGACCCAATACAACCCCTGAAGGGGCATATCGGTAAGCCATGATACGTATCAATACTTTGAATCTTGAATTCACCCAATCCGCCCATTTACTTAGCGGATTGGAAATAGGTTGATGGCCCATTGGGTCAATTTAAATGGGTTAGCTTGGGTTGTGGATATCCATTGGGTTAACCATTAATGATACAATTGTGAATTCCTTAGCCTTTTTTTTATTTTCTTCATTTATGTGAAATAATTTATAATTAATGCATTATTTTTTATTAATTATTGACTAAAAATTGTTTTGGCTCAAACCAATATAGTTCACCCAGATTGACATAAATCCTAATTAAGTCAAATGGCCCAATTTGGTCCAATTTGATTTTAGCACAAATGCCCCAACATACCTAGCCCAAACAACCTAGTACTCTAGACCAACTTGATTTGGGCCAACCAAATCCAACTCTAGATTAGATCATTCAGGCATCCCAACCCAACTCGATTTGGACCGGTTTGGGCTAGACAAACTTGATTTTAGTTTGGATTGCATGGTCGACCCATCTCGATCTGTCTTGGGTCGGGTGGCTTGGTTCCAAATATGAACCCATGCCAGCTTAGCCTGGGTCAACTCAACCGAAACTAACCCTTGGTCTGACCTAGATCCAAACAATTTAGGACCAATCCAGGTAGGTATAGATCAACACAAATCGGTTCAACCCAGTCTGGATAGACCCCAATTCATGTTGACCGGTCCGATCCTGGTCCCAGGCGATTCGGGCCATGGTCGACATGTACTGGCCCAAATCAGGCTCGACCCAACCAAATCCATACCAACTTGGATCCAAATGATTTGAATCGGTCTGGGTCAATTCAACCCAATATGATCCGAAACCCAACCAAATTTGGGCCCATCTGACCTAAACCAACACAACCTGGGTTAAGATGGTCAAGTTGGCCTGACCGGTTTAAACCTAAGTGGATCATCCAAACCCAAGACCTAGACATAGTCAAATGGTTCCATATGCTTAATTTGCTTTTTGTTTTCCTTGTAGAAATAATATTGATATAATTTGATTTGAACCTTCACCACTTATGCAAAGAATAACCGCTATTGCCATCAAGCCATGACCATATTATTTGTTATAAGGGAATTGGTTTTTTCTTTAAAATACATAAGCTATGTTGTTCTAAGATTAATAGGTTACTGAGTTGGATTGGGTCAAAGCGGATTTGGGTTGAACCCAATCCATTTAACTTTATCCAACTGGGTCATTAATGGGTTGGTGGGTTAGATGGGTTGGGTTGAAGTTCAATCCAAACCAAACCCAACCCACCCAATTTCCACCGCTACTATTTAGGCTATTTTTTACAAGAAAAAAAGTACAAACTTTATTAACAATAAAAAAAGTAGAGAATTTAAAGGTGCAGCTCTACATTTTAGTAACTGATATGAAGGGCAAATTTGAAAGATAAATCAATTTCAAAAAAGAGATTGAAAGGATTTTTTTTATGCGAGATTGGAAGGATTTGGACTAGCGATTCATATGAAAAGAAAAATGAAAAATAAATGCTTTGGTCAAAAGTAATTACATGAATATTTTAGACATTTTCATGCCTCTTTTTAGAAAATTCTAACAAAAGAATTTACTTACCACCATGTCAGAAATTTCAGGGGAGGTGATTGCAATTAGTAAACTTTTGGGGAGGTTTACGGACAGAGATTGGCTTCAGCCTGAGCAAAGTCCATTCAAACACTGTTCGAACAGCCTTTATAGCCTTGCATGGGGTATATCTCTGCACTTTTATGCTTTATTTCATGGGGAGATATTTCCAATGCAAGGCTATGATGGCTGTTCGAATGGACTTTGCTCTGACTGAATCCTGTTTCTTACCAACATTGGTAAGCCAACAACCGAAAACTTCATAAGGTTTTAGCAATTTACCCTAATTAAAAAATTGCTGAATTTCACTTCTTGGCTTCAAAATGGCAAGAGACATTTTAGTGTTTGGCTGGGTCTGGGTGTTATGCTGGAAATGGACTGTTTGTGTTTGGCTATCCCAGGCACAAAAGCTCTGAGGTTCCCAGCTTCAAATGGATTTTTTTTTTCTAGTTCTATCTATCAGTCGTTCTTTTTAGTTCCGATGCGGCTCACCGACACTGAGTCACTGAGTTAGAGTTGCTAAACCCGATCCTGAGGACAGGACAGAGGCACAGAGACCATCACCCATGCCCAGTCCCTCTAATCCGGTTCCGGACCACCCAAATCTATGTTCCCGCGAAAATGATGGTAGATCCGAAACCGGAAACTGGACAAACAATTACAAGTGAAACAACCTGTGAATACGCCAGCCACTCAGCCAGTGTTACGTAAAACACGAGTTCACATCTTCGCCCCACATACGCCAACCGGAAACTGGATGTGCTGTGGGGCGTTGTGGGGCGGAGATGTGAACTCGTGTTTTACGTGTTCATGGAGCCCACATCATAAATGGGTTCCATATAGGTAACACTGACGTGTTCAATCGTGATTGGACATGTAGCAAGATTCGCACAATTTTGCGTCTGCAGCAGATCCTGACTGGTCCCTGCCCCGACCAGCGACCACCCACTTCCGTTTATTACAGGGAGAGGAGAGAGGTATGGTTGGTGTCCGACTTTCGATTCATTTGCAGTCGGTCTCTTTTCCGGTAGTTCTTTCATTCTTTGAATCTGCTTGTTTTCTCTGAGACTGATTTGCTGGTCCGAGAGCTTCTCTTTGACGTCGTCAATGTAAGAAATAAAGGGAAAAGGAGTAGTTTTTGTTTGAAACTCAAAACCATTACAAAGACTTCCTATAAAGAAGAAGAGGAAGAAGAAAAAGTTGACGCGCCTGGTGGGGATCTTTTGAGGAAGACTTCCACTAAAGTTTGGAATCTTTGAATGCCAAATTTTGTTTTTTCGTCGTCAGTTCTTCGTGAATGTGCAAGAATTCGGTGCGTGGTTGTATGTGTTTGAGAGGTTTACGAGTTCCTCGGACGATTCCATTATTTTGCTTCAAGGAATCGCTGAAATTTCAGTGGTTGTTTCATGTGTTTCCGGAAGAAATTTGCAGAGATTGGGGTTGTGCATGGTGAAATTAGGCAGGGCAGTCAGGGATTTGGGCTTCCGTGGCGCAAATATTGCGTTTCCTGTGCATTTCTTTGGTGTTTAATCTGTTTCTGCTAGTGTGCGATTCATTAGTCCAGAAGAATCTCCAAATCGATGTTTTGTTCTGGGAGCTCACGGCGGTGCTTAAAGATCTCTTTTTGAATAATAACGTCATTGGAATTCGGAAACTGGAATAGAATTTCCTGCAGATTGCGAAGGTCTTCTTCTGACAAAAGATATATAATATCTGCCCATCTTGTTCGGGATGGGAGTCGATTATTACAACATTTTGAAGGTCAATAGGAACGCAACCGATGACGATCTCAAGAAGTCCTATAGGAGATTAGCTATGAAATGGCATCCGGACAAGAATCCTAACAGCAAAAAAGAAGCAGAAGCTCAGTTCAAGAAGATCTCCGAAGCCTATGAAGTGAGTTTCCTAACCTTACAAAGTATGAAAATTGTGTAAGGTTTTTCGATTGATTGATTCATTATGCTTGTTGTCTAACTTAACGTCGTGCAGTATAATTGCTGTCAATTTGATTTGGTTTCTCTATTTATGAATTTGAGATTTCTGTTCTAAATAAACAAGGAAAAATAGCTGAAGTCAAAACACCCAGAAACATCCTTTCCCGGGAATTTTAGAACTTGAACGATGTATTGTGTTCTGCTGTTTCAGGTCTTGAGCGACGCACAGAAAAGATCAGTCTATGATCAATATGGGGAAGAAGGATTAAAGGGCATGCCTCCTCCAGGTTCCAGCAGTGGTGGATTTCACAATGGAAGTTGCTCAAATGATTTCAGGTTCAATCCTCGAAATGCAGAGGACATCTTTGCCGAATTCTTTGGGAGAAACCCTTTTGGGTTCGCATCAACTGGGCATGGGAAGTCTACGAGGTTCCAATCTGATGGAGGGATGTTTGGGGGGTTTGGTGGAGGTGATAATGCCTTCAGAACATATGGTGAAGCGGCTAATGGGGGCGGCGCACCACGGAAGCCCCCTCCAATTGAGAGCAAGCTACCATGTACCCTTGAGGAGCTCTACACTGGGTCAACAAGGAAGATGAAGATCTCTAGAAATGTTGTCGATGCTAATGGGTATATATGTTAATTCTTCCTTAATTCTTTAATGGTTGAATGTTTTTTTTTTCTCCATATTGATTTTCATTATAGGAATCATCCTTATTAATGGTAAACACAGCACCTGCTTAGCTACAACATTTGTATTTGGTTGATTTGTGATTGATTGGTGATCTGCCTTGCACATTAAGCACAGTTATATGCAATAATAACTCTGGATGCTTTAACTTCAGTAGGAATATGATGTGATGTTGGTTTTCATATTGTGGATGGTATGTTCTTTGGAAGACATTCTATGAGCTATAAATTGTTAAACAGTTTTTCCTAGAATTTGTCTTTCTTTCAGAAATGGTTAAGTTTAACTGACACAGTCATTTTCATAATTAAACTCATAACCAATAAAACATTTGACAATATGCTTCCATTTCATTTATGTTTCTGAACCTTTTTTATTCTGGTAATTACTATATTCAGCCTTTGGGAATGTTGGAAAAGTTTCTATGGTAACCAATATTTCATTATCACAGAAAACAACATTGTACAGAGGCTTCCTTGTCAGCAATATCTACCAGCCAAGAAGGATTATAAATTTCACCATGTTTTGTCCCCCCAAAAAAAGCCTTGTGAACTACCCTTTGAGTAACCACAATTCACATTTTCACACTTTTAAGTTTTAGATACACATATAAATATAATGTTACAATTACAATACAAGACTGAATATCCAACCATGTCTTTAATAATTTCCTAGTAATATCAGAATGAAAATTTTCAATATAACATGAAGATCCAACCAAACTTGAGGCATGGTTCATTTCATGTATTTGTAACTTGCTCAGGATGTAGATCTTAGTGGTTTATGGATCCACACCCATTAAATTTATGGTTTTCTCAGAATGCAGATGATGATGACTTACGATTCATACACTTTTGTTCACTTTAAATATACTACTATTCTAGTCTTGCTGATCTTATGTACACTTCTCTCCTTGGAAAAAAAAAACACACTACACAGAAGGCTAGTTCCAGAATCAGAGATTTTAACAATTGATGTGAAGCCTGGCTGGAAGAAAGGAACGAAGATCACATTCCCAGACAAAGGGAATGAACAGGTGAACCAGCTCCCAGCAGACCTTGTCTTTGTGATTGATGAGAAACCCCATGATGTCTACAAGAGGGATAGCAATGATCTCATTGTGAACCAAAAGATTTCACTAGCAGATGCTTTGTCAGGGACCGTAATGAGCCTTGTGACACTTGATGGTCGAGACCTGAGTATCCCAGTATCAGATATTGTGAGCCCAGGATACGAACTTGTGATTGCAAAGGAAGGAATGCCGATAAGCAAGGAGCCAGGGAATAAGGGCAATTTAAGGATTAAATTCGAAGTGAAGTTTCCAGCAAGATTAACTTCTGAGCAAAGAGCTGCTCTCAAGCGCATCTTGGGAGGTTGACTACGGTGGTTAATTTTGTTACTATATGTATCTTACTGACTCAATTGATAGTCCATAGGCCTATCCCATGTAATTCATTCTTTAACCCTTTCCCCTTTCTCTTTCCCTGTCATCGGTGATTCCATTTATATTTTTCTTACTCTTTTTTTTTTTTTCATTTCAATATGAATGTTCCTGAAAGGAGTAGAAGATCCCCTATGATGCATCAAAACGATAATAGAGGAACGTTATAGTCTTCTTTTCAAATTTAGGTTAAATGTTTCTTACGCTCATGTATCTAGAGAAGCAAACAATGCAGTTGATTGGCTAGACAATCTTGACCTTGGTATTAACGCTCCCCCCGTTCTGTGTAGCCCTTGATTTTCTTCCTATCTTACAGGAGAAAGAGAGATGTATTATGCATCAAACTTTGGGGATACTCTGCTCCAACCAGCCGACCTTACCAGAAAACTAGCTGGCACCTTCCTAAATTTCAAATGACAATTAACTGATTAACTACGAACAAACGAAAATATTTTAATAGCCTATATGAAGTTTGAATTTTGAGCAACTGGGATACTCTGCCATAAATCTATGATGCTGTAAAAGTAGATACTGGAAGAATTTGAAGAACTTTGACAAGTCAGCCTCTTATTAATTTTGATGAATGCCATGTAATTGGTTGCCACTTTTTATATGAGCTGATTCGTTTTCTCGTATCATGTCTTTTTGGTTTATCCACTTGTTAAACATTGGAAATGGTGGAATAATTGCTTATCAAAATAGAAATGATGGAATAATTAAGATGGATTAAATTTCAAATCCCTGTCAGACGGCCTGAGTTCAATCTAGGTGTAAAGGGCCGTGCCGCCCACAACCCGGTGTGTTGGCCTATCTCGGCACACAACACGGGACACAGGCTGTGGGCAGAACAGCCTGTTTGGTCATATTGTGCCAGCTCATGGACTTGAAACCCCAAACTCAGGCCGTCTGACAAGGAAAACACACCACTATGTTACAACATATTGAAATGATTTGAAATTTAATCCATCTTAATTTTTCCACCTGTGCAGACTCGAACCATGGGCTGTACTGGACCGACACCCAAAGTATCCTAGTGGAGGGAAACACTGCCCAATTTACACCTCTAATTTGATCCCTCCTCCCTAGTGATAACATTTTATTCTTTTTGTGATTTATTGTAAAGATATGAAAGTGCAAATTAATGGAGATTAATGAGTTAAAGATTGAAATTAACACTAACAAACAAAAAAGAGGAAACCAATCAAGATTAATGGGTAAGGCAACCTGGGCAAGATTAATGAGAAATTGGGGATTAATGGACAGAACTAATGAAAAACTGTATAGGCCATGTATATACAATACAGGAGGAATAGCAGAAAAACTGGGCAATTCCACTGGTGCTTATGTGCTGGTTCCTTTAAAGTTTGATATGACAGCCAAATGTCATTACCTTGAACTTTCCTGAGAGAGATGCTCAACGTACCCAACAAATAAGCATAACTTGGTACTTGGAATATTATATATATATATATATATTGGAATTGGAAGATTCAACAATATTTATTCTATATTCTTAAAATGCATTGTCCACATCAGCTTTTTTCTCTCGTATTGCTTTCTAAACCCCTTGGAATTTTATATATTTTTTAATTTAAAAAATAAAGTTTTGCTATTTACCCAAGTCAAATTCCTTTTTTATTAACTTATTAAGAAACCGAGTATAATCACTTTCCGTAGAACATGGGCATCTTGTAACACCAGCCCGTGGATGCATACTTCTAGTAGATACATAAGAATAAGCGCATACATTTACTAATCGTTGGTGAAAAGCACCAGTACGAGAGATGATCACGAAAAGGTGATTCATACATACATGTTCAAACAAAGAATTTCTCAATGCAGAGCTGCCAGTTCTACGAGCTCTTTGTATTCGTCGGAAACATAAGACTTCACTTTAAATGTAGGCTTTCCGTCACCCTTTGCCGGAGATGCATACTTCAATCCAATTACGGTCGCTAAGCCTGCAAAAATATACAGAACCAATTGCTATTCCTTTTTCATCATCGCATTAACAGGGCATTGTTGTCAAGGAATCTAAGCAATTCTGGGTCAGAGTGCAGCATCTGGTCATCTACTTGCCTAAGCACCTAGGCAATTAAATTTTACCCAAAAAATAAACTAAATTGGTAGTTCCCTAAATTTGATGCCAATCAGCATGCATATAAATTAAAAGAAGGAAAATTACAGATTACAACCCCTTACTTTCGGTAGTGGCAATTACCCTACCCCCCTTAACTTTCAGATCCCGACAAATACCCCCTCCGGTAATATTCCATCAATCAACTTTGAAAAAGATTCTCATATGACTGTTCAAACTTTTCAAATCCCCAAACTACCTTTTTTTTTCTAAGGATTTTTAAAGTTTTTTCGCTTTCCATTTGTTACTGGTTTATTGCAATTTCCATTTTATAGAAGTTTCTTGAGTGGGTATTTTAGTAATTTAACTCCTTCCATCACTCAGCTTAACGAAGAGGGATTTTTTTGTCAGAATCTGAAAGCTCAGGGGGTCATTGTCGCAAATGAAAGTTCAGGGGGTAATTACCAGTACCCCCAAAGTACAGGGTAGTAATCTGTATTTTACCCTAATAAAAAATAGCAATGCTCTTTACTAGTAACACTAATTTTCTTCCAACACAGCACACCATGGTATCCAAAAAAATAATAGCACTTAAATCAATCAGTTTTTATATTTCAGACAACACTATAACCAATGTTCAAAGTATCGATACGTTGCACCCCATATACGGCGTATCATATCTTTTGGGTTCCAAAACACCTGTTTACAGGTGTTTTCAAGAACCCTTTTTTTAATAAAAATACATGTAAAAGTGTATATAAAAACCAACTTTTGAAAAAATAACAAATATATATATATATAAAAGCACATATTTTTAAGTACCAATACACCTCTGCCAATACACAGATGTATTGATACTTTGAACCTTCACTATAACATAGTAAGCATTTAATAGAGCAATTCCCTATCAAAAATTATTAAGGCCGTAATTATATTCAAATAAAAATCTTTTAAGACAAAAAAGTGTCTTTATCCTCATATTCTTTCATTCTTTTTCTCTTCTTGAAACCGTCAGATCTTTTTTATGTTTAATGATAAAAAACTTGAACAAAGCATAAATAATATATATAGATAAAAATATATATTAAAACACAAAATAATAATAATATACCAATGCCTGGCTTGTGAGATTTTTGTTGCCTTGCTTGGTCGCTTAGACAAACACTTTTTCATGTAAGCCATGGCATTTAGGCAGGACACCGAACCAAAGGCACTTTGTCACCTACCTAGTGCACCGAACCAAAGCCATTGCAAGTAATGTCATGCAATGAGAATTTTCTGGACTTTTGTCCATGAGCTAAAGAGGCCCCATATAAACAAAATTTAGGCAGCCCAGTGCACAAGGCTCCCGCCAATGTGGGGTCTGGTCTGGGGAGGGAAAAAATTAGAATAAAGGGAACACCAAAAAAACAAGATAAACTACTCATCATAATCCTTAGCAATAAAAGAAGAAAAAAAACTGTAGATAATAGGCAAATCTTAATGTATAGAATACACTTACTGCCATGTATGCGCCCATATAAAAACCTCTCACCATTCCAATACTCCAAAGGTCTAAACTTGATCCTGTGGCTTCGCCTTACCCCAGATTCCCATGAAGACCCAGCCCCTGGACATGCACCATATACGTCCACATTATTGTAGTAGAATCATCAATAGTTTTAAATGATGCATTGTGTAAATTGATGCATGAATAAATACCTGCAAGGCTGTTCCTATGAGAGAGTGCTTTCCTTTTTCTGGTATTGCCTGGAGGTGCTTGTGCTTTGCTTTGTTGATTTGATGATATCATAGAAGTTTCCTGATCTATCTGTCCCTTTCTTTTCCTTCTATTGCCTGGAGGCAATTTTGGTTTGCTCAGTTGATTTGGTGTCATGGTAGAAAGATTCTGATTTGTCTGTTCAATGAGAACCACATATGTTTCTTTCTATAAGAATCAGTCAAAACAAGCATGTATAAGAGCAAGCAATTTTTTATCAGCAACACAAAATAATTTCATTAAAAATATAAGGGCAATCATTTGTTTTTGATAAACAGTATAAGAGCAAGCAATTCCTAACACTAAGATGTACATAGAGCTATAAAAATCATAAAACAGAATATTAGCACATTAAGGAATGAAAGTTATTTTTATACTAGAGCAGGCAAAATTGAAAATTCCAAAAGAATGAAGAGAAAAAGGGAAAACCTCCTAAATCAGATTTAATCCTTTAAGAAATCAGCTAAAGAAGTATTTTTTTCAGGCTTGTTAAAGGTAAAAGCTCGGAGTTTCATCCAGGAAGTATGAGATAAGGACGTTTCATTTCATTTCATTTTATTTAAGACAGGCAGTAATCTTATTCTTTAAACTTCAAGGTTATGGCAGCAATTCGTCCAATAGCAGGCTGAATTTAAGGATGACCTCATATTACAAGATGCTTCAGGAATGGCTATGAGGATGCAGATATACATGCATTTTCATGAGAAACGACCTTCAGCATTTTGAGTGATCCTCTTATCTATCTTGAAGACTTCATAGTTTGATTCTTCTTGCTGTCCAAATTTCAGATACATCATCTTCCTCTCTTTGACCAGATTTTTCTCCTCCTCACTCTTCTAACCAGAAGATATGTTTATCAGGTTTTCACCCCAATTAGCTAACTTAGGCACATCTGTCAAACAACTTCTCTTATTTATCTTGAACATATTATCAACTTGCCTCTCCTTGCTCTAGTCTCCAGATACAGCAGTTTCCTCCTTTCTAGTTTCTTTAGACTTATGCCATTGTGAATCCATTCCTTGAAAATATGCTTAGTAGGACCAGGTCTGTATTAGGCAGTAACAATTACTGCCTCACACCTCAAAGAGGTATCATGTACTTGGGAAGGATAGGTCGCGTTATCTAACAGGGTTTTTGAGAAGAAAGGGGGCATTCGGCATAGCAGGGGAATGAGGAGTTTCTCATATTTCATGAGCCATTTGGAGGATGGTGGATTTACCTTTGTTGGATAATCAAGAGGAGCCTATCTTCAACTGGCTTGACAGATTTGTTGCGTCTCTGAGTGGGAAGAGGAACCTTTCTTCAACTGGCTTGACTATGGAAATTGGCGAAATCTTCTCCATTCAGGCTTGAACATTGCTGACTCAAGGTGGAAGGTTTTCTGGATTTGCTCCAACAATGATGGGAGGGTTGTCAGGTGGAAGATTCGGCCAGTTATGTTTTGGGGAGACAGTTGGCAGGTTTGAAAGATATATTGAAGAAGAGGAAATATGTTTACTGGGGTATCAAGGCTATTAAGGAAAAATTGCTTAATATAATAGCCAAGGTAGACAGGCAAAGGAACAAGGTTCCAGTTTAGCAAACGGCAGGCATAGAAGAGCTAAAACAAAGTTGGACTATGACAGAATAACTTATCAAGAATAAAAAATGAACACAGATTGAGACGTTTGTGGCTTAAACAGGAGGTGGGTGGGGAGGAAGTTGAAGATCAAGGAAGAACAGGTAATTACTGAATCTTATGCTAATCTTTACTCAGAAAGATGGGGATCCAGGATCAGATGAGAATTCTGAGAAGCTAGAAGTGTGCTTCATTGAGGAATAAGTTTTGAGTGCTATTTGGGGAATGAAAAGGGACAATGCACCAGGGACTGATGGTTTCACAATGACTTTTTACAAGAAATGCTGGCATTTTTTGAAGAGTGATTTGATGAGGGTGTTTAGAGAGTTTCATTTTAATGGATCATTGCAAAGGAGTCTTGAATCCACTATCATTACTCTTATTCTGTAAAGAAAAGGAGCAATAGAATTAAAGGACTTCAAGCCTATTAGTTTAGTTGGTAGTGTTTACTAAATAATTGCTAAAGTGTTGTCAAGGAGAATGAAAAAGGTGATGGGATCAATCATCAAACATTTCAAAGACAATTGGGGCTTTTATTCATGGGAGGCAAATTTTGGATGAGGTTTTAGTGGCAAATAAGCTTAATGACTTAAGGTGAGAAGTGAAGGGGGGAGTGGTGCTAAAGATTGATTTTGAGAAAGCTTATAGCCATTTTTTTCCTGATCAGAAAGAAAGCTTATAACCATGCCAACTGGTTGATCACATGTTGAAAAGACTCAACTTTAGCTCCGAGTGGGGGAATTGGGTGAAAGTATGTATTTCTTCAATTGGATTCTCGGTGCTGATTAATGGCGCAGCTCAAGGAAGTGTTTTCTGTTTAATAGGACTTACACAGGGGGATCCATTGCCCCCTCTCCTTATATGTGTCACTGAGGTTCTTAGTAGAATGGTGAATAGAGCAGTGGGAGGGGGATTCATTAATGGCTTGTGGATAATGAAAGAGGGGTAGCTTTATAATTATAGTTTCCAGTTGATACCTTTTTTGGCAAGGCTTCTCTCAAGCGCAACTATAATTTCAGTTTTATTTCAAAATGGTTTTAAGTGATTTCAGGATCGAGGACAAATTTGCTAAAGAGTGAATTGCTTTCTGTTGGGGAAGGGTGTAATGTGCCTCAGTTAGCTAAGATTTTTGGTTGCAAGGCAGGGAATCTGCGAACAAGATACCTTGGACTCCCTCTTGGGGAGAGATGCATCTCTAAATCAACTTGAGGCCCTATTGTTGAAAGGATTGACAAAAAAAATTGCAAGATGGAAAGCTAAATACTTATCTAAAGCTGACAAGTTGATTCTCATCGAAGTGTCTTGAGTTCACTTCCTACTAATATGATGTCTTTGTCTCCTATTGCCTTTCGCTTGGCATCTTTGTTGGAGAAAAGAATGAGAGATTTCTTGTGGCAAGGTTGGATAGAAGGAGTTTAAATCTCATTTAGTTAGCTGGAATAAAGTCTTCCACCCTAAATCTAGGGAAGGTCTGGGTTTTAGAAGTTTAAAACCTTTCAATATTGCACTCTTAGGGAAGTGATTTTGAAGATATAATGAGAGGGAAAGCTTGTGGAGGCAAATCATTAATTTGAAGTATGGGTGAGGGGATAGAACTTGGGATCCAGGGAAAGTTACTGCTCCATATGGATGTGCTCTTTGGAGGACTCGGAATTCTTATATTAAATTCATAAAGGGAAACATATATGAGGTGTGTAATAGGAACAGGGTAAAATTTTAGACTAATCCCTGGTGCTATGATCAGCCACTTATGAAAGTTGTTTCCTCAGCTGTATTAGTTGACCTTGAACAAGGTGTCAAGGAGGCATGCACGGTTCAAAATTTTGATACCTTACACCCCGTATCAGGCATATCATATCGTATCGGATGCCCACCAAAATGCCTTTTATAAGGCTTTTCTAGAAATTCTCATGTTTAACAGTTAAATACATCTGAAGTTAAAAATTAAAAAAAAAAATTGTTTTTTTTGTATCAGGTGTGTCGATTTGAACCTTGGAGGCATGGATTGTTGATGTTTTTAGGTTCCATGGAGGGTATGGTTATTTGAGCCCTATGTTCAGGAGTTTCAATGATTGGGAGGTGGACCTGTTAGTGGGATGGCTTCAGAAGATTTATTGTTTCAGGTCTGCTAGAGATAAGATGGAAATAAGAGTTTGGAGCTGGAACAGATCAGGCAAGTTTATGGTTAAATCTTTTTTGATAAGAAACTGTAACTTTCATTGATGAAATTAAATAAAGAGTATAAATATCACCACCAAAGGATGGTTGGAGAAGCCGAAACAATATTAGCCTTACAAACAAGCCCAAAACAAAGCCTCCCTATTAACTCCTTGCTTATCTAAAGTGTCAGCCATTCCATTTTCTGACCTTAGTTCTTACCCATCTAAATTGCACTTGAAGCTCCATTTCTAAGCACACAATTTCTCTTAGTGGCTGTCTAAGTGATCACTCCCAGGTTTCTAGCTTGCATCCACCCTATTACCAGCTTGGAGTCTCCTTCCACTTGTTGCATTCCCCGTTGTTTTGTCAATCTCAGGCCTTCAAGCAAGGCCTTGACTTCTGCCCTTAAAGAGTCTCCCACCCCAATCGGGCCCAAGAATAGGGCCAACACTCTTCCTTCCTCATCTTTGAAAACACCCCCAACTCCCGACGGACCAGGAATAGGATTACCTTAAGAGTTCCCATCAAAATTCAATTTCACCCTGAACTGTGGTGATCGGGACCAACTCTGTTGAACTATAGGAGAAGAGGAAGAGGACACGGCTAATAGTACTCCAACTTCTAATTAAATCAACTGAGGAAAAGTCCTTGAAAAGTTGCAAAGCTTTAGGCAAATGTAGAATCTTAATGGTAATGCCCTCAACAAGTGCTTCCTTGGTTTTTTCTTGCCCTAGGAAAATCCTATTAACCAAGTTTATGGTTAAATCTTTTTTTATAATTAGTTTATGGTTAAATCTTTCTGCAACAGTTTAATTCTTGGTGCAGATATTTTTCCTACTCATAAAAAAACACAGATATTTTTCCTGTTTCAAGAGTCTGGCAATCAGTGGCACCACTATAGGTGGCATTTCTTATGTGGATAACAATGCTTAACAAATGCTTGACAGTTGATAACCGGTTGAAGAGGGGTATAGCAGTGGATAATCCCCTGTACTCTATGTGTAATGAGTGCCCCAGATCAGTGGATAACTTATTTTTATACTGCAGGCTTGCTTGGAGAATCTAGGGCAGAATGTTAAATATTTTGAGGTACAGCTGAGCCTCCTCAAACTGGGAGGATCTATTATGATGTTGGCAGTTGGCTGGACTTAGCAGAAAAGAAAAGGTTGTTTGGGGAGTGATTCCGCTGATGGTGGTTCAGACTATTTGGAGAGAAAGGAATGACTGTAGATTCAACGGATACATTTCAACAAACGAATTTGTTCTTAAATCTATATGTGGCAGATTGCATTCTTGGGTAGCAGTGCAGTGTATAAAGGAATTCCATAAAGAGACTATTTGGATTGGGGACCTCTTTTTGTATAGAATCTTATATAGTTTTTTGTACAACCCCCTTCCGGCTCCTTGTTGTGGGGACAGGGAGATTCTCCTTTTATTTAGTACAACGCTCAACTTTTTTCAAATATATATATATATATATATATAAGGGTCCATTTGGTTCATAGGAATAGGGGTCTGGAATCGGAACCAGGATGGTCCATTCAGATTTCAATTGTTTGGTTGGGTGGAACCAGAATCCCATTCCCATTGTTGGTGGGATGGCAATCCTCAATTTGAGGGAAAGTCCATTCCAGCTGATTCTGATTCCTGCCTGAACCAAACAGGCGGGAGGAATAGACCATTCCAATTCCAATGGATTTTGATTCAAATTCCAATTCCAACTGCGAACCAAACGGACCCTAAAAGGATTTCAAGCAAGACAAAAACATCAGAATGAGAAGTTGAACCTACCTTTTTCCTCCTCGTCAAGGGCTACTGACTACTGACATTATCTACCAAACTTAGGAAGCTTTACTACTGCAGCCTTGTTCTTTTCTAATAAAGTATATGATTTATTGCACAATTGTAGTTTTTATTAGCATATATATGATTATCAGTATCTATAAATTTAGAATTCTTTTCTATCTAACCAGAGAGACTTTTGGCATTTTGCCTAGGAAAAAGGACTAATCAATAGTTCATTGCTTCTGTTCCATAAATTCTTTCAAGTTTAAGATATCTAATGATTCTAAATCATGACTAGCATTACAGAAAAAAAAAAGTATTTATAAGCCATTTTCCCAATCAGAGCTATGTTATAAGTCATAATTGCACTAGCATTTACTATAGTAGCATTGATTAGTCTAAATGCATGAACAGATTTAATCGGCAAAAATGATTTGAAAACCATACATGCAAAACCACCAAACTTAAATACATTACAAGGAAAAATATTATAAAGAAGATGGCTAACCTCATTTTGTTCAGAAGGAATATCTATCCTTTGTGATGTTTGCTCCTCTAAGCACGGGTCACCTAGAGTAGAGCCTGGTTGATCTGCTAAAGACAATAAAAAGAGATGCATGACTACAAACAATGGGTTGCTTTAATAGTTATGAATAACTTACTGGCAAACAAATAGATAAAGTGAAGTAATAATAAAAGGCATAAAAATGTCCATACACAGACAAAACATGAAAAAATAAAGAAAGAAAAAACCTCTACACTAGTTATCACCAGCAAGCATGTGTTTTGACTGGAACAAAACCAAAAGTTCGGTTTAGTTGGAGACAAACCATTAAGGCCTACAACTCTTTTACTCAATTTATGTTCCAGATGAAGAGATCTAAACCTAATTCACAATAAATAAGGAAAGCATGCCAATTATAAATCGTTATAGACTTCTTATCAAAAAACAAAAAGCAGATACTGGTTATAAAGTAAACAAAACATATAGATTATCTGATTATCTTCAATATCCATTAAAAAGAAAAATGACATCCTAAGTGTTTTTATGCATATTCCCTTAGTTGGGCCACAAGGAGGGATAGTTATTACAAAATAGAACTGGATGGATAGAGGAAATGTGATTCAAGAGTACCATTCAAACTAGAGCATACCACTTAAACTGTAAAATTGAAATCAAAGTTCTATGCAGCAGCAGTAAGATAAGCCATGCTTCAGCAGAATGTTGCATGGTCAAGATTCAAGAAACACTAAATAAGAGGGGCTGGTAGAGATATAGACAAGTGGTAATGTACAAGGCAAGGGATGCCTTGCCTTGCCTTGCAATATTTTTATTTTTTTATATGTAATAATAACTAGATTTTATAATTCTTAATTTTTTATATGTAAAAGAAAAAGAAAGTATTTTTTATATGTATAGTTTTTTATTTTTATAGGAAACTTGGCTCATAGTCAAGTTCAAGCCAAGCCAAGCCCAAACTTACAAGCTTTTGAGTTGATCAAATCTCTAGCTTGAATGGAGCTCAAGCTCAAGCCATATAGTTTTTTGGCATACTAAGCTCAAATAGCCAGATATTCAGCTTGGCTCGGCTTGAATTCACCCCTACCTAGGAGTGCAAACATTTTGGCTGATTCCTTAGCAATAAAAGGGGCTCTAAGCAATCATATGGAAAGGGGATTGCAAGAATCAGGAGTTTATTTGTAGTACCTTGTAGTCTTTATATGAATCTCTTTGAATTTTGGCCCACTTCCTCTTTCAGCAGTTAGGACTTCTTAATGAATGTTGTATATATATAATGCATGTGATTTTACTTTATATATAAAGAACTTCATGAAACATGTATAACACACCCAGAAAGAACAGTAAAAGCAGAACTCAAACACACCTAACTGATTACCATTACAATGCTGTTGGTCCACACTTAAACTTTCTATCCCAAGCTTGAGCTGCTCAGGGGTCACAGTTTGCTTTTGTGCATCTTTTGCCTGCATTGCATCAAAACATTACAATATAGTATCACAAATACCAAGACAATAAATAAAATGAAAGGAAAGAACCAGCAAGTTAAGACATCTAAGATCTCTAAAGTCTAAAGACAACTACCACATCCTTCAAGCAACCATGAGATCCATTTGACCCAATGTTCATATCGGTATCACATCCACTAGAGGTTTCATGGATAGGCTTGTCAAATGGAGAACCCAAATCTTCTGCTGCAAGTTTTCCTGAATCCATTTCATTGCCTGCAGATATATCCTCTTCAAGCATTGGACTGCAACTTGCCAGAATGGCTCGATCCCTTCCCATCATCCTCTGCAGGAGTAGGATTTTCTGGTTCTGGATTACTGGTTCCAACATGAGGTGAGAGAATTTGCCTGTTGATGCCTCTAACCGGAGAAGAATGAGAGGCAGGTGATGCATCAATACCATCTGAAGAGAATGGGTCATTCGGTGGATCCATATCTGGCATACGCCTCTTCAATAAAAATAATGAGGTCAATGGGCTCCTTTGCAGGGTTGTCGAAACCTTCGGGCAAACTGGGCTTCCTGACATTTGCTTATGTTCTGTAGATGTCTCTGTGCTTGTCCTTCTTATTATGTTATGTATATCTGATAATGCTTTTCTCGGCCTCAACGACCATTCATCTGCTGCCTTAACATCATTACTTCGAACACTGTCCAAGCTAGGGAAGGATAATTTGTCCAAATCAATTGACTTAATCTGCAAACGCTCACACAATAAACTTACAGTACCATCTGCATCTAGATCATTACAATTGGTAGATAGCAATTCGTCCAAAAGATTATTGACTTTGTTCTCTGCCAAAGCTACTGAACCTGACAAAATATAAACATAGAATGATACCAGGAAAAAAATAGAAACAAACAAAACTCAAAAGACAAGTATGTGATAGGAAAAATATAAGCTTCAGGATCATGGTTGAACCTTCTTCAGGAATAACATCTACCACTTCATCTCCAACTCTTTCTTTTTCCTCTGATGTCCCATCCTGGTTTTTCTTTTCTTCGTGAGGACTATTATCAGATTGGCTTGGGTTGTCCATTTCAAATTCCTTTTGTGAGGATACAGAAATCTCTTCATTGTCAACAGAAATTGATGAATAACGATGTTTATAATTAACTGTTTTCCTGAAAATAACAAAAAGAAGGTATCCACAGTTGGAACTCCATAAGACACCAATATGCATATGAAAGAAAATGTAAGTAAGAAATAGAAATGATACCCTAGAATTCCAGGTCGACGACAACGCACAGTTGTAGAAAGATTTTGCTGATTTGGATCTATCAAGACATCACCCCTCTGTTTCTGTATTTCTTTTTTGGCATCTAAGAAATGATTACAAAAGAATAAGAAATAGACGTTGACAAAGGATCCAATAAGGGTTTTGGAAAAGAAATTTTAAAAGTAAATGAGATGATGTTACTTTCAATCTTTTCATGGGCCAAAAAGTATTCCTCTGGGTCTTCCAACTGATCAAAGTCTATACTTGAATCCAGATCCAAAGTAGGTTGACTGTCATATAACATAATTAATATCTATTCCATATAAACTGTTTCCCAAGGCAAATAAAGCAATGAATAAATCAATTCACTATTTTTTTTTACCTTGCATTAGGCTTCAAAGAAAACCGAGCCCTTTTACGTCCCAAGGCCAGTCTTCGCTCTTGAGGACGACCCTTGCCCTTTGCAGCAGCAGCTCCATCTTCATGTTCAGATGAAATATGGCATGGAAGCTCAGAATCCAGAGGTTCAGAGCTGTTGCTTAAAATGGTCTTCGCCTGCTCTAGGAGTTTCTTTGGGTTTTTTAATGTCTGCCAATATACAACAAATATGAAATTCAAAAATAATGCCAAAATGGTTTACCATGCATTATTTTCTTCTACAATGTATTATTTCTTCTCGTGTCTGAAGGTCCTTTTTTTCCAAAATACTCCCTATATGCTGGCCAATATCCTTGTGACAACTGGAACGTTCTTTTTCTCTCCATTTTTCTTATTTTGGTTGATAAACTTGCTAAAAAGCTGATTCCCAGCATTTTCCATCACAACCTTAGATATTTACGTCTCAAACCATCCATGTCCAAAAGCCTATATTTTCAACAGGAAAATCACTAGTATCTAGGAAAATATCTAGAGCGGATTTTCTTTTTTTCTTTTTTTTCTTTTCTTTTTTTTTTTTTTTTGCAATCAATCATATGGTTCTTCACAGACATAGCTTTTTGAAACTTATTAGCAAAACTTATGCAAAATTTAACTCTAAAATAGAATCATTAAATCTTTAACAATTGACGAGCTAATTCTATGTAAATGATGCATACTTTTCCCTTTTATGAGTAAGAACTAAGAAAATAATCCGACGCACGCCCAGTGCACCTTCGTTTGCTCGAAGTGAAACCTCAGCTATAACAACGGAACCATCTCAAGTCTAGAAACCAAGGACATTCAAACCACCCCATCCATATCGAAATCAAGTTCAAATATTCAATTTGTCTCCAATAACCTAAATCAAGCTAGAATTGAGACGTAAAAAAAATGAAGCAGAAACTAAGTAAAGAGAAGTGAAGGCACCATGGATTTAAGATAGTTATGGATATTCTCCATATCCTGCTGTTCTGATTCTACCGCCTTCATCGAATCTTTAAATGTTCGAGGAAACAAAGAAATAGTCGACAGCCCAACCAGAGGATCGACCGGATCTGCACTTTGAAGTTTAGATGCCATCTTACATGTCGATTTCAGACCTTTTAGTTGCAGAGATACCAAAGAATAACCCTAATGAGAGAGAGAGAGAGAGAGAGAGAGAGAGAGAGAGAGAGAGTTCCCTCGTTTCGAAAATTGGAAAAG